>NW_016910473.1:21201-91811 GCF_001483705.2 Eufriesea mexicana
GAACAATGTAGAGCGCAGAAGCCTATAGAATCGCAGTATACAGCAGAAAAGTCGAAGCTGCCCAAACCTACCCAAAGCTAACTTATCCAACCCGAACGTAGCCTTACTCGAACAAACGTGCCGAGATCACAATTTCTGGACTCCCGAGAACCGCACTGTGTACTGGCGAGCAATCTAGAGGGCAGAAGTCCACCGAATTGCGGCGTATAGCGCAGAAGTCAAAGCAACACTATCCTATCCAACCAGTCGTAGCATTAGCGAACGTAGCCTAACAAAGCCTATCTTCCCATGACCACTATTGCTGGCCTCCCCAGATCCGAGCAGGGCATAGTGGAGCAATGTAGAGCGAAGGGGTCCACCGAAAGGCAGCCTACACCGCAAAGGTCTACTCTACCCTGTTCTAACATATCCAAGCGTAATATAGGCAAACGTAACCCGACATAACCTAGCGTGCCGACAAGACTGTTGCTGGCAACCCTAGAGACAAGCAGAATATACTGCAGCGCAGTAGAGCGCAGGAAGATATAAAGTAGCTGTGTATATCTCAAAAGTCAGAGATACCCTAACCCAACCTGTTCGAGCCAAACATAACCTAACGCAGGATAGAGCGCAGAAATCCATACAATCGCAGGGTATGGCAGAAAAGTCAAAGCTACCCATACCTGACCCAATCAAACGTAACCTAGACAAACGTGACCTAACTCAAACGAACGTGCCTTGAACACAGTTTCTAGAATTCCCAGAGCAAGGCAGGGTGCATTAGACAAGAGTAGAGCGCGGAATACCACCGTAAAGCAGTGTAGGGCACAAAAGCCGGAGTTACCCTTTCCTAACCTAACCAAACGTAACACAGCCTAACGTAACCCATCTCAACCAAACGTGCCTAGACCGCCATTGCTGATCTCCCCAGGGCAGAGACGACTATACTAGAGCACAGGAGAGCGCTGGAATACATCGAGTAGCAGCGTATGGCACAGAAGTTAAAGCAATACTTTCCAAACCTAACAAATCGTAACATAACCGAACGTAACTTAACACAAAGTAATATGCCGGGACCACCGTTGCTGTCCTTCCCTAGCCAGGCAGAGCAGATTAGAGCACGGTGGACCGCAGAACTCCACCGAATAGCAGTGTATAGCACAAAAGTCGAAGTTATCCTATCCAAACATGAGCACACTTTACCCAACCGTACACAGCAAAGCTCCACCTATCGCGCCGCGGTCACTTTTCCCGGTGTCTCTGGAGACAAGTAGAGCGTGATAGGGCACGGCAGAGATTAGAAGTCCATAGAATTGTAGTGTGTTGCATAGGAGGCATGGTTGTCGCAGCCTAACCCACAGAAACCTAACCTAACCCAAGGAAACTTAACTCAGCCTATCGTGCCGCATCCAATATTGCTGGCAGCCCCAGTGCCATTAGGCGAGAGCACGACGGAGGAGTGCATACTATATCAGTGTACAACAGAAAGGTCAAGGACGTCCAAATCTGACACAAACCAACGAAACTTGACCTAACGTAAACAAACTCACCGTAACGAGCCGCGAGTACTATTGCTCGCATGCCGAGCGTCAAGCAGAGTATAGTAGAGCAGTGTAGAGCGCAGAAATCCACCGAAAAGCAGGGTACTGCACAAAAGTCGAAGCTATCAAATCCCAACCTAATAAAACGTTACTCAAGCAGACGTAACATAACTCAACTTCACGTGCAGAGACCACTATTACTGCCCTGCTGAGAGGAAAGCAGAACATACTAGAGCAGAGTGAGGCGTAGGAACCCATAGAATCGCAGTGCATAGCTCAATAGTCACAGCTACCCCATCTTAACGTAGTCAAACGTAACATTACAGAACCTAGCCATGCTCTACTTAAAGTGCCGGTACCCCAATTGCTTGCCCCTGCAGATCCAAGCAGAATATAATAGGGGAAGGTAAATGGCAGTAATCCACCGCATTGCAGAGTATAGCATGAAGGCCAAAGGTATCCTAACCTAACATTACCAAGCATAACATAACCAAACGTAACCTCACTCAACCCAACATGCCCATACCACTACTGCTGCACCCCCCCCCCCAAATAGCCGGAGCAAAAACGAGGAGTACGACACACAAAAAAGAATGGCAGTGTTTAGCACAGAAGTCAGGGATCTCTAAACCGAACCCGAAGAAACCTAACATAGCCAAGGGCAGATTAACACAACCCAACACGCCGCGGCCACCATTTCTGTCACCCAGAGCAGAGCACAGAGTATTCCGTCACATTAAAGCGCAGAAATACAAAGACCTGCAAAGTATATCACGAAAGTCATAGCTATCCGTACAAAACATAACCTAAGTTAGCCTCACCGACTGTAACACAACACAACCTAACGTGCTGCGACCACTATTGCTGGCCTCCCAGGAGTCGAGCAGAGCATAGTAGGGCAATGTAGATCGCAGAAATCCGCTGAAGTGCAGTGCACGGCACAAAAGCCTAAGATAACCTGTCCTAACATAACCAAACGTAACATAACCAGGCGCAACATAACTCAGGCTAACGTGCCTAGACCACTAATGCTCGCCTCCCCATCGTCAAGCAGAACATATTAGAGCAGAGTGGAGCGCAGGTGTCCATTAAATGTTAGTTAGTAACACAAAAGTCGAAGACAACCTATCCTAACCCAAACAAGCCTAACATGCGCAAAAGTAACATAACTCAACCTAACGAATCGAGACCACTTTTGCTGCCCACCACAGAGCAAAGCAGAACATACTACAGGAGAGTAGAGCGCTGAAATCCATAGAATCGCGCTGCATAGCACGAAGGTCGAACCGATCCTATCCCAATATAGCCAAACCGCAACATAACCGAACGTAGCCTGGATCTAACCAACGGGCCGTGACGACCATTTATTGCACCTCCAGATCCAAGCAGAATATACTGGATCAAAGTACAGTGCAGTAATACACCGCATTGCAGTATATAGCACAAAAGTCAAAGATACCCTAACATAGCCCAGGCTAACATAGCCTAACCTGATATAGAATATCTCAACCTAACGTGCCGGCGCCACTATTGCTGGCCTCCCGAGAGAAGAGCGGAGTATAATAGGGCAGTGAAGAGCGCAGAAATCCACCGAATAGATCTGTATGGCACAAAAGTCAAAGCTATCCTAACCTAAAATGACCAAACCTAACGGAACCAAACGTGGTCAAACTCATGCTCACGTCCCGAAGCCACTATTACTGCCCTCCCCAGGGCCAAGAAGGACATATTAGCGGAAAATAGGGCGTATAAATAAATAGAATGGCAGTGCATAGCACAGTAGTCGAATCTACCCTATTCTAACGCAACCAGACGTAACATAACCGAACGTAGCATAACTCTACCTATCGTGCCGAGACCGCTAATGCTTGCCTCTCCAGAACAAGGCAGAAAATATTAGATAACAGTGGAGCGCAGAAATGCACCGAATAGCACTGTATAGCACAAAAGACAAAGTCATCCGAACAAAACTTAACCTAACCTAACCTAACCTATCGTAACATAGCCCAGCCAAACGTACCACAACCGCGATTACTGACCTCCACAGAGACAAGCATATGCTAGTAGAGCAATGCAGAACGCTGACATCGACCGAATAGCAGTGTATGCAGCAAAAGTCAAAGCTATCCTAACCATATATATCCTTACCTAGCCAAGCCAAACGTAACATATCTCAACCAAGCGTGCCTCGAACATTATTGCTGGCCTCCCCAGAGATAAGCAGAACATATTAGTGGACAGTAGAGCTCAGTATTTCAACGAATAGCAGTGCATAGCGCAAAATTTGAAGCTATCCTTTCATAACTTAACTAAACGTAACATACCCAAGCGCAACGTAACCCAAGGTGGGACGCTGAAATCGGTCGAGCAGCAGTGTATAGCAAAATATTCAAAGCTATCCCAACCAAACCTAACCAAACCTAGCCTAACCGAACGTAACATAACACAGCCGAACGTTCCGCAACCGCTAATGCTGGACTCCCCAGAGACAAGCAGAGAATGTTAGTGCACGGTAAAGCGCAGGGGTCCAACGAATAGCAGTGCACAGCACAAAAGTTATAGCTATTCCTGCCTATCTTAACCAATTGCAACATAACCGAACGTAACCCAACCAAATGTAACGTGCCGAAATCAATATTGCTGTACTCCGCAAAGCCAAGCGGATCATATTAGGGCGGACTAGAGCGCAGAATTTCACGGCATAGCTGTGCATAGGCAAAAGTCGAAGCTATGGCATCTTAACATAGCCAAATCTTACCTAACCGCACGTAACAAAACTCAATGGACCGTGCCGTCACCGCTATTCCTGGCGTCCCCGGAGAAAAGTGGAGTGCGATAACACACAAAAGGGCGAAGGAGGCCATAGCATTGCAGTGTGTAGCACAAAAGCCGCAGCTATACCGGCCTAACACAGCACAGCCTAACACTGCCAAACGTAACCGAGCTCAACCTAACGTGCCGCCACCACTATTGCTGGACTCCACAGAGCCAAGCAGAACATATTAGAGGAGAGTAGTGTGCAGAAACCCAGCGGATCGCTGTGTACAGCAGATAGTTCAATGGTATCCATACCTAACCCAAACTAACGTAACCTAAGATATCGAGGCTAAACTCAAGGTAACGATCCGGGACCACTATTGCTGGCCTCCCAGGGTACAGCAGATTTGGGTAGAGTACAGTGGAGTGCAGGAATCCACCGAAGAGCAGTGCAGAGCACAAATGTGGACTTTATCATATCCAAACCCATCCAAACGTAATTTAAGCAAACGTAACATAACTTAATCTAACGTGCCGAGGCAATTATTGCTTGGCTACGCAGAGCCAAGCAGAATTTACTGGAGCATAGTAGAGCGCAATAACCCACCGCATTTCTGCGTGTAGCACAAGGGCGGAAGATATCCTAACCTAACATGTCCTAGCCTAACTTAACCGAACGTAGAATTGCTAATCACAAGTTGCCGAGAATACTGTTCCCGGCGTACCCAGAGACAAGCAGAGCATATTAGAGCAATATGAAGCGCAGTAATCCACCGAATAGCAGCGAACGGTGTAAAAGTTAAAGCTATCCTGACCAAACATCGCCTAGCCCATGCTAATCGAACGTAACCTGACCCAACATAACGAGCCAAGACCACTTTTGCTGGCCTTACCATGGTCAAGCTGAAAATATTAAAGCACAGTAGCTCGCAGGTATCCACCTAATAGCAGACTGTAGCGCTAAAGTCAAAGCTATCCGCTCCTAGCCTAAACAACAGTAACGCAACGAAACGTAACATAACTCAAACTAGCATGCCGAGACCGCTATTGTTGCCCTCCGCAGAGCCAAGCTGGTCATACGAGAGCACAGTAGAGCCCAGAAATGCTCCAAATAGCAGTGTATAACACAAAAGTTAAAGCGATCTTACCGAAATGTAACATAACCTGACTTAGCCAAACGTAACCCAGCACAACCTAACGTGCCAGTGCCACTGTTACTGAGACCGTAGCGGAATATACTAGAGCGCGTTAGAGCGCAGAAATCCGGCGCATTGATGTGTAAAGCAGGTAAGTAGAAGATGTCCGAACCTAACCTGACCAAACCTATCATAACCGAACGTAACCAGTTCCAATCTAACGTGCCTACCCCAATACTGCTGGTCTTCCCAACATCTAGCAGGGCATATTGGGGGAGAGGGCAGCGCAGATGTCCACAGAATGGCAGTTTTAGCACGGGAGTCAGAGGTATCCTAACCTAACACGAACAAGCGTATCCTAACCAAACGCAACATAACATATTCTGACGCTCCGCTGCCACCATTTCTGGAAATACCAGAGCTAGGCAGGGAATATTAGATCACAGTACAGCGCAGAGATTAACCGAATAGCTATGTACAGAGCAAAGGACATAGCTATCCTGTCCTGACCTATACAAATGTAGCCCAGCCATATGCAGCATAACAAAGTCTAAAACGCCGATGCCGCTATTTATGGACTCAACATCGCTAGGCAGAGAATATTAGAGCACAGTAGGGCACAGAAATCCTCCGAAGAGTCGTGTATAGCACAAAAGTCAAAGCTACCCTCTCCAAACCTTCCCAAACCATATCTAATCTAACGTAACATAACACAACCAAAAGTGCCACGACGATAATTGCAAGCCTCTCCAGAGACAAGTGTATGATAGCAGAGCATTGCAGAGCGCAGGTATCCACAGACTAGCGTTGTATAGCGCAAGTGTCGAAGCCGTCCTAACAAAACCTAACCTCACATGACCTAACCGAACGTTATCTAGCAAAACCTAATGTGCGTATGCCACCATTGCTGATCTACCCAGAGCAAAACAGAAAACATCAGGGCAGAGTAGAGCGAAGAAATCCAACTGATATCAGTGTATACCACATAAGGATAAGCTACCCTATCCTATCTTTGCCGAACGTGGCATAGCCGATCGCAGGATATCTCAGCCTAACGAGCCGGGAGTACTACTGCTGGCATCAACATTGCTAAACAGAGCATATTAGAGCACAGTAGAGCACAGAAGTACACCATATAGCAGTGTATAGCACAAAAGTTCAAGCTATTGTTTCCTAACGTAACAAACCTTATAATAACCAAACGCAACATACCTCAAGGTTACGTGCAGCGGCCACTATTGCTGTGCTCCCCAGATGCGTGCATAGTATGGTAGAGCACTGTAGAGCGCAGAGTTCTACCAGATAACAGTTTATAACAAGGAAGTCAGAGCTACCCTAACCTATCTCAACGTAACCTAACACAACCTAACGCGCCGCAGCCACTACTTCTGGAATTCCAAGAGAAAAGCATGGAATATTAGATCACAGTAGAGCGTAGAAATCCACCGAAAAGCGGTGTGTTGCATAAGAGTCGAAGCTATCATATCCTATGCTACCAAATCGTAACATTACCAAACCCGGCATAGCAAAACCTATCGCGCCACGACCGCTATTGCTGGCCGCCCCAGAGACGAGCAAAGTACATGAGAGCTACTAAAAGCAGAGAAAACAACAGAATAGCAGTATATAGCACAGAAGTCAAAGATATCCTAACCTAACATATCCCAACCTAGCCAAGCAAAGCATCACTTAACTCAACCTAACGTGCCGAGGCCACGATTGCTGGCCTCGCCAGAGGCAAGCAGAACATATCAGAGCACATTGTAGCGCAGAAATCAATGGAATCGCAGCGCACTGCTCAAAAGTCGACGCTACTCTCTTCTAACGTAGCCATACGTAACGAAACCGAACGTAGCTCAACTCGACCTAACGTGCCGAGATCAGTATTGCTAGCCTCCCCAGTGCCACGAAGAATATCCTAGAGCACAGTAGAGCGCAGTAATCCAACTCATTGCCTTGTATAGCACAAAAGTGGAAGATATCCTAGCCCAGCATGTCCTACCCTAACCTAATAGAACGAACCATAACTCAACATGAGGTGCCACGGTTAGTGTTGCTGGCCTCTCCCGACCTAAGCGGAGCATATTAGAGCAACGTAGAGCGCAGAAATCCAGCGAATGTGGGTGTACAACACTAAAATCAGATTTATCCTCGCCAAACCTGACCAAGCGTCACATAAGCAAACGTATTATAACCGAACGTAACGTGCCGCGGCAACTATTTCTTGCCTCCCGAGAGTCGAACATGGTATATCAGAGCAATGCAGCGCACAGAAATCCAACGAAGGCCAGTGTACAGCACAAAAGTCTTAGCCACCCTGTCTCAACCTACCCAAAAGAAACATAACCAAACGCAACTTAACTCAGCATATCGTGCCGGGACAACTGCACACTAGAGCGCAGTAGTTCTCAACAGTACACTGAACAACAGTGTATACTACGTAAGCCAATGCCATCCATACCCAGCCCAGACAAATCTAACCCAACCATGCGTAACCTAGCTCAACCTAAAGGGACGAGATCACTAATTACTGGCCACCCCGTTGTCGATCAGAACATATGAGAGCACAATAGAAAGCAGAAACCGGCCGTATAGCAGTGTATAACGCAAATGTCACAGCTATCCTAACCAAACCTAACCCAAACTAGCCAAGCCAAACGTAACATAACTGAGCCTAACGTGCCGAGGTCACCATTGCTGCCCTCCCCAGAGCCAAGCATAAGATATTAGAGCACAGCAGAGCGCAGAAGTTTATCGAGTAGCAGTGTATAACACACAAATCAAAGCCACCCTGACCAATCCTAGCCTAATATAACCTAACAATACGTAACGTAACTCAACCCATCGTGCCACGAACGACATTGCTTACCTGTCCGGTGTCGAGAAGGGTACAGTGGAGCAACGAACAGCGCAGGAATCTAGCGAATAGTAGTGCATAGCCGAAAAGTCGAAGACATCCTACCATAACTTAACCAAACTTGACATTACCGAACGTAATCTAAACCAACCTATCGCGCCGCGCACACAATTTCTGGCCACCCCAGAGCAAAGCAGAGAATATTAGATTACAGTAGATCGCAGAAATCCACCGAATAGTTGTGCATATCGCTAAAGTCAAAGCAAGCTTTGCTTAACCTAACCAAACGTAACCAATCCGAACGTACCGTAACACAACCTATCGCGCCGCGACCACAATTACTGGCCGACCACGAGGCGAGCAGAGTAGACTAGAGCATTGTAGAGAGTAGAAAACCTCCGAATAGCGGTGTACAGCACAAAATCCGCAGCTATCCCATTCTAACCTAACCAGTCGTAAAATTACCAGACGTAGCCTAACAACTCGGTCGTGCCGAGAGCACTACTGCTGGCCTCTCCAGAGCCGAGCAGAGTCTAGTAGTGCACAGCAGGGCGCAGAAGGCCGCTAAATTGCAATATGTAGCAAAAAAGTCAAACATATGCTGACCTAACGAGGCCTAACCTAACCTACAATAACTTAGAATAACTTGACCTAACGCGCCGCAACCACTATTGCTGGCTTCCCCACAGGCAAGCAGAATATGATAGAGCACAGTAGAGCACACATGTCCCTAGGATGGCAGTGTATAGCACGAAGGTCAAAGATAACCTAACCTACCGCAAGCAAACCAAACCTAACCAAACCCGCTATTTCTGGAATTTCCAGTCCGAAGCATGGAATATAAGATCTCTGTAGAGTGCAGAATTCCAACGGAAGGCAGAGTAAGGAACAAGAGTCATTGCTGTCCTCTCTTAACATGTCCAAGCGTGACCTAACCAAATGCAGCCTAACTCATTTTAACGTGCCGTCACCACTACTGCTGGCCTCCCCAGCGGCAAGCTGAGAATGTTAGAGCACCGTGGAGCGCTGGAATCCACCGAGTAGCAGTGTACAGCACAAAAGTCAATGCAATCCTCTCCGAACCATTCCAATCGCAACACACAAGCGTAACATAAGCCAAACTAATGTGCCGAGACAACTATAACTGCCCTCCTGAGAGTCGAGCAGGGTATGGCATAGCACCGTAGAGCGTAGAAATCATCCGAAGAGCAGCGTATAGCACAAAAGTCAACTTCATCCTGTCGTAGCCAATCCAAGCGTATTGCAACCAAACGTAACATAGCTTAGCATAACGTGCAGAGGCCACTATTGCTGGCCTCCTCACAGACAAGCAGAACATGCCAGAACACACTGAGGCGCAGAATTCCATCGAACAAATGTCTATACCACGAAAGTCGAAGTAATCGATACCTAACCCAAACGAACATAACCAAACCAAACTTAGCCTGACTCAACCTTACTTGCCGAGGCCACTATTACTGGCATCCTCAGAGACGAGCAGGGTACAGTAGAGTAATGAGGAGCTTAGAAATTCTCCGCATAGCAGCGTATGGCACAAAAGTCGAAGCGGTCTTATTCTAACCTAACCAATCGTGACATTGCCAAACGTAGTATAACATATCCTATCGCGTCATGACCACAATCGCTGGCTTCCCCAGAGTCGAGCAGGGTATAGTAGAGCGCAGTAGAGCGCACAAAGCTAGCAAATAGCAGTGTATAGCACAGAAGTAAAAGATACCCTGACCTAACCAGACCAAACCTAACATAACCGAACGTGATCTAAATCAACCGAGGGTGCGGCGGCTATCATTGCTGGCCTCCACAGAGCCAAATAGAGCATAATAGTGGGTACTCGGGTCCAGAAATACAAAGAATCGCAGTGTACAGCAGAAATATCGAAGCTATTCAAACCTAACCAAGGCAAACATAGCATAGCCAAGCGTACCCTGTCTCAACCTAACGTGCCGAGACCACTATTACTGGCATCCCCAGTGCCAAGCAGAATGTGCTAGAGCACGGTAGTGCGAACAAGTACACCAAATATCAGTGTACACCGCGAAAGTCGTATCTATCCAAACATAACCAAATCTAACGTATCGTAACCAAACGTAGCCTAACTCACTCTAGCCAGCCACGACCGACCATTAATGGCCTCTCCAGAGTCGAATGAAGTATAGTAGAGCAACGGAGGGCGCGGATATCCACCGAATAGCAGCGTATAGCGCAAACGTCAAAGCTCTCCCGTTCTAAGTATACCAAACGTAATCTAACACAACTTAACGTGCCGCGACTACTATTGCTAGCCTCCCCAGAGTCAAGCAGAACATAGTAGAGGAGAGCAGAGAGCAGAGATCCATGGAATCGCAGCGTGCAGCAGAGAAGTCGAAGCTATCGAAACCTAACCTGTGCTAACATATCCTGTGCTAACGTATCCTATTCCAACCTATCGTGCCAAGGCCACTATTTCTGATTTCCGAAGAGCCAAACAGAGCACAATGGAGCACTGTGGAGAGTAGAATCCCACCCAATAGAGGCCTACAGCATGAAAGACAAAGCTATCCTATCCTAACGTTTCCAATCTTAACATAACCAAACGGTGTCAATATCAACCTAACGTGCCGAGAACACCATTGCTGGTCTCCCCAGAGCCAAGCATAATATACAAGAGCACAGTATAGCGTAGATATACACAGAATAGCAGTGCGTAGTATAAGAGTCAAAGCTATCCTAACCAAGCTTAACTAAGCCTAACCTAACCTAAAGTAACCTGACTCAAGCAAACGTACCACGACCACCATTTCGGGCCTCCCCAGACACTAGCAGATGCTAGTACAGCAACGCTGAGCGCGTACATCGTCCGAACAGCAGTGTATAGCACAAAAGTCAAAGCCATACTTACCAAACTTAGTCCAACCTATCCTAGCCAAATGTTACAAATCTCAATCAAACTTGCCTGTGCCGCTATTGATGGCCTCCACAGATTCAAGCAGATGCTAGTAGAGCTATGTAGCGCACAAGTATCGAACGAATAGCAGTGTATAGCACAAACGTCAAAGCTGTCCTGCCCTAACCAAGCCAAACGCAACGTAACCAAGCGTAACCTATCCCAGAGTAACGAGCCGAGACCACTGTTGCTGGTTTCCCCAGAGACAAGTAGAATATGATAGATCACAGTAGAGCACAGAAGTCCACAGTATATCAGTGCTGAACATATATTTCGAAGCTACCCTAACATAAACCAACCAACCCTAGCCTAACCAAACGTAATCAATCACAAGCTAACGAACCGCGACAAGTTCTGCTGGCCTCCCAGGAGCCTAGCAGAGAATAATAGCGGAGATTAGGGCGCAGAAGTCTATAGAAACACAGTGTATAGCAGAAAAGTCGAAGCTATCCAAACCTGACCAGAGCTTGCTTTACATATCCAAACGTATCCTATCCCAAACTATCGTGTCGAGACCACAATTACTGGCTTACCCAGGTCCCAACAGAACGAACTGGGGCGCAGTATAGAGCAGAAATCCGCCGAATAGCAGCATATAGCACAAAAGGAGGAGCCCTCCTATCCTACCCTACCCAAACGTAGTATAACCAAACGCAGCCTAACCGATCCTAACGTGCCGAGACCGCAATTGCTGGACCCCAGAGCCAAGCATAGCATATTAGAGAACAGCATAGCGCAGGAATCCACCGAGTAGCAGTATATGGCACAAAAGTCAAAGCAACCCTCTCCTACCCTAACCAAACGTAACCAACCCAAGAGAAGATTGTCACAAACTATAGTGCCGAGACGACTATTATTGGCATGCCCAGAGTAGAGCAGGGTATAGTAGAGCAATGTAGAGCTCAGAAATACAACGAATAGAAGTGTATAGCTCAAAAGTCGAAGATACCCAATCCTAACATATCCGAACGGAATAAACTCAAACGTTACCTAACGTATGCTAATGAGCCGATACCACAATTACTGGAATGCCCAGGGCCAAGCAGAATACAGTAGAGCACACCAAAGCACAGGTAGCCGCCAAATAGCAGCGAATAGCAGAAATGTCTAGGATACCCAAACTTTACCTGACCAAACCTGACCTATCCAATCGTAGGCTAACTAAACCTTACGAGACGAGGCCACTATCGCTGGCCTCCGAAGAGCCAGGCGGAGAGAATTGGAGCATAGTAGATCTCAGAAGCCCGCCGAATAAAAGTGAAGGCTATCATCTGCTGCCATAACCAAACGTAACATAAGCGAACGTACCTTAACTGAACACAACGTGCCGGGACCACAATTACTGCCCTACACAGGGACGAGTAGAGTATAGTAGATCACACTAGGCCGCAGTAGCCCACCGAAAAACGGTGTATGGCACAAAAGTCAAAGCTACCTTCTCCTATCCCGACATAACCTGACTTAACCTAAATAATTGAAACTGACGTGCCGATACCACAACTGCTGGCCTAGCCAGTGCCAAGCAGGATGTATTCGAACATAGTAGAGCGCAGATACCCGCGATTAGCAGTGTACAGCGCGGATGACAAGACTACCCTCTCCTAACCGCACCAAACGTATCATAACCAAACGTGGAATATCTCAACCTAACATGACGAGACGACCACTGCTCTTCTCCACAGAGGCAGGCAGAATGAACTAGAGCACAGGAGAGCGCAGAAATCCACCGCATTCCAGTGAATAACACAAAGGCCCCAGATATCCTAATTAACCTGACCTAACCTAACCTAAACGAACGTAGCATAGCTCAACACGACGTGCCGCGACCATTACTCCTGGCCTCCCCAGAGACAAGCAGAATGTAGTAGAGCACAGTAGATAGCAGAAGTCCACCGATTGACAGTGCATAGCATGAGAGTCGGAGCTACACTAACCGAACTGTACCTAACCGAACGTAACCAAACGAAACACGTCCAAACGTAGCGTGCTAGATCCTCAATTCCTCGCCACAGCTGTGTCGAGCTGAGTATAATGGAACAATGTTGAGCGCAGAAATCCACCACATTGCAGTGAGTAGCACAAAGACCATAGATAGTGAAGCATAATCTTACCTAGCCTAACCTACCCGAACGTTGCAAGGCTCTACATAACTTGCAGCGACCACGGCTCCTCGCCTACCCATGGACAACCATAATGTGGTGTAGCGCAGTAGATCACATAAATACACCTAATAGCATTGCATAGTACGAAAGTCGAAGCTATCCTGACCGAACAGAACGTAACCTAACTAATACTAACGAGCCGCGACCGCTATTGCTCGCCTTCGCGGGGTCGAGCAGAGTATTGCGAAGCAGTGTAGTGCGCAGAAATCCACCGAATAGATGTGTTTGTTACAAAAGTCGAAGATATCCTAACCTAACCTGGCCAAACCTAACCTAACCGATCGTAGCATGACTGAACTCAACGTGCAGCGAATACCGCTGCAGACATCCACAGAGCCAAGCAGAATACTGAAGAGCTCAGTAGATCACAGAAATACAACGAATAAGGGTGTATAGCACGAAGGGCAAAGCGATCCTGTCCAAGCCTACCCGAAACTAGCCTAACCAAGCGCAACCTGACTAAAAACCACGTTCCCCGACCACAATTGCTCGCCTCAACAGAGTCGAGCGGTGTAAAGTAGAGCATTGTAGAGTGCAAAAATCCATTGAATAGCAGCGTAAAGCACAGAAGTCAAAGAAATCCTGTCCAAGACTTCCTAACCTAACCTAACGAAACGTAATATAGCTCAACCTAAGGTGCCGCGACCACTATTACCGGCTTCCCCACAGGCAAGCAGAATATGATAGAGCACAGTAGAGCACACATGTCCCTAGGATGGCAGTGTATAGCACGAAGGTCAAAGATAACCTAACCTACCGCAAGCAAACCAAACCTAACCAAACCCGCTATTTCTGGAATTTCCAGTCCGAAGCATGGAATATAAGATCTCTGTAGAGTGCAGAATTCCAACGGAAGGCAGAGTAAGGCACAAGAGTCATTGCTGTCCTCTCTTAACATGTCCAAGCGTGACCTAACCAAATGCAGCCTAACTCATTTTAACGTGCCGTCACCACTACTGCTGGCCTCCCCAGCGGCAAGCTGAGAATGTTAGAGCACCGTGGAGCGCTGGAATCCACCGAGTAGCAGTGTACAGCACAAAAGTCAATGCAATCCTCTCCGAGCCATTCCAATCGCGACACACAAGCGTAACATAAGCCAAACTAATGTGCCAAGACAACTATAACTGCCCTCCTGAGAGTCGAGCAGGGTATGGCATAGCACCGTAGAGCGCAGAAATCATCCGAAGAGCAGCGTATAGCACAAAAGTCAACTTCAGCCTGTCGTAGCCAATCCAAGCGTATTGCAACCAAACGTAACATAGCTTAGCATAACGTACCGAGGCCACTATTGCTGGCCTCCTCACAGACAGGCAGAAAATGACAGAACACACTGAGGCGCAGAATTCCATCGAACAAATATCTATACCACGAAAGTCGAAGTAATCGATACCTAACCCAAACGAACATAACCAAACCAAACTTAGCCTGACTCAACCTTACTTGCCGAGGCCACTATTACTGGCATCCTCAGAGACGAGCAGGGTACAGTAGAGTAATGAGGAGCTTAGAAATTCTCCGCATAGCAGCGTATGGCACAAAAGTCGAAGCGGTCGTATTCTAACCTAACCAATCGTGACATTGCCAAACGTAGTATAACATATCCTATCGCGTCATGACCACAATCGCTGGCTTCCCCAGAGTCGAGCAGGGTATAGTAGAGCGCAGTAGAGCGCACAAAGCTAGCAAATAGCAGTGTATAGCACAGAAGTAAAAGATACCCTGACCTAACCAGACCAAAACTAACATAACCGAACGTGATCTAAATCAACCGAGGGTACGGCGGCTATCATTGCTGGCCTCCACAGAGCCAAACAGAGCATAATAGTGGGTACTAGGGTCCAGAAATACAAAGAATCGCAGAGCACAGCAGAAATATCGAAGCTATTCAAACCTAACCAAGGCAAACATAGCATAGCCAAGCGTACCCTGTCTCAACCTAACGTGCCGAGACCACTATTACTGGCATCCCCAGTGCCAAGCAGAATGTGCTAGAGCACGGTTGTGCGAACAAGTACACCAAATATCAGTGTACACCGCGAAAGTCGTATCTATCCAAACATAACCAAATCTAACGTATCGTAACCAAACGTAGCCTAACTCACTCTAGCCAGCCACGACCGACCATTAATGGCCTCTCCAGAGTCGAATGAAGTATAGTAGAGCAACGGAGGGCGCGGATATCCACCGAATAGCAGCGTACAGCGCAAACGTCAAAGCTCTCCCGTTCTAAGTATACCAAACGTAATCTAACACAACTTAACGTGCCGCGACTACTATTGCTAGCCTCCCCAGAGTCAAGCAGAACATAGTAGAGGAGAGCAGAGAGCAGAGATCCATGGAATCGCAGCGTGCAGCAGAGAAGTCGAAGCTATCGAAACCTAACCTGTGCTAACATATCCTGTGCTAACGTATCCTATTCCAACCTATCGTGCCAAGGCCACTATTTCTGATTTCCGAAGAGCCAAACAGAGCACAATGGAGCACTGTGGAGAGTAGAATCCCTCCCAATAGAGGCCTACAGCATGAAAGACAAAGCTATCCTATCCTAACGTTTCCAATCTTAACATAACCAAACGGTGTCAATATCAACCTAACGTGCCGAGAACACCATTGCTGGTCTCCCCAGAGCCAAGCATAATATACAAGAGCACAGTATAGCGTAGATATACACAGAATAGCAGTGCGTAGTATAAGAGTCAAAGCTATCCTAACCAAGCTTAACTAAGCCTAACCTAACCTAAAGTAACCTGACTCAAGCAAACGTACCACGACCACCATTTCGGGCCTCCCCAGACACTAGCAGATGCTAGTACAGCAACGCTGAGCGCGTACATCGTCCGAACAGCAGTGTATAGCACAAAAGTCAAAGCCATACTTACCAAACTTAGTCCAACCTATCCTAGCCAAATGTTACAAATCTCAATCAAACTTGCCTGTGCCGCTATTGATGGCCTCCACAGATTCAAGCAGATGCTAGTAGAGCTATGTAGCGCACAAGTATCGAACGAATAGCAGTGTATAGCACAAACGTCAAAGCTGTCCTGCCCTAACCAAGCCAAACGCAACGTAACCAAGCGTAACCTATCCCAGAGTAACGAGCCGAGACCACTGTTGCTGGTTTCCCCAGAGACAAGTAGAATATGATAGATCACAGTAGAGCACAGAAGTCCACAGTATATCAGTGCTGAACATATATTTCGAAGCTACCCTAACATAAACCAACCAACCCTAGCCTAACCAAACGTAATCAATCACAAGCTAACGAACCGCGACAAGTTCTGCTGGCCTCCCAGGAGCCTAGCAGAGAATAATAGCGGAGATTAGGTCGCAGAAGTCTATAGAAACACAGTGTATAGCAGAAAAGTCGAAGCTATCCAAACTTGACCAGAGCTTGCTTTACCTATCCAAACGTATCCTATCCCAAACTGTCGTGTCGAGACCACAATTACTGGCTTACCCAGGTCCCAACAGAACGAACTGGGGCGCAGTATAGAGCAGAAATCCGCCGAATAGCAGCATATAGCACAAAAGGAGGAGCCCTCCTATCCTACCCTACCCAAACGTAGTATAACCAAACGCAGCCTAACCGATCCTAACGTGCCGAGACCGCAATTGCTGGACCCCAGAGCCAAGCATAGCATATTAGAGAACAGCATAGCGCAGGAATCCACCGAGTAGCAGTATATGGCACAAAAGTCAAAGCAACCCTCTCCTACCCTAACCAAACGTAACTAACCCAAGAGAAGCTTGTCACAAACTATAGTGCCGAGACGACTATTATTGGCATGCGCAGAGTAGAGCAGGGTATAGTAGATCAATGTAGTGCTCAGAAATACAACGAATAGAAGTTTATAGCTCAAAAGTCGAAGCTAACCAATCCTAACATATCCGAACGTAATAAACTCAAACGTTACCTAACGTATGCTAATGAACCGATACCACAATTACTGGAATGCCCAGGGCCAAGCAGAATACAATAGAGCACACCAAAGCACAGGTAGCCGCCAAATAGCAGCGAGTAGCAGAAACGTCTAGGATACCCAAACTTTACCTGACCAAACCTGACCTATCCAATCGTAGGCTAACTAAACCTTACGAGACGAGGCCACTATCGCTGGCCTCCGAAGAGCCAGGCGGAGAGAATTGGATCATTGTAGGTCTCAGAAGCCCGCCGAATAAAAGTGAAGGCTATCATCTGCTGCCATAACCAAACGTAACATAAGCGAACGTACCTTAACTGAACACAACGAGCCGGGACCACAATTACTGCCCTACACAGGGTCGAGTAGAGTATAGTAGATCACACTAGGCCGCAGTAGCCCACCCAAAAACGGTGTATGGCACAAAAGTCAAAGCTACCTTCTCCTATCCCGACATAACCTGACTTAACCTAATATACCCTACCTTAACATATCCAAACGTTACATAGCTCAACCTAACGTACCCCTACCACTGCTGCAGGCCTCTACAGGGTCGAGCAGAACCTACCAGAGCACAGTAGGGCGCAGAAGTCCATAAGAACCCCGTGTACAGCACAAACGTCATAAAAATCCAGACCTAATCCAAGCTAACGTAACCTAACCAAACGTAGCATACCACAACATAACGTGCCGCGGCCACTATTGCTGGCATCCCTGGGCACAAGCAGAATGTAGTAGCTCGCAGCCGAGCGCAGAAGTCCACCGAAAAACAGTGTATAACACGAAAGTCAAAGCTACACTTACCGAACATAACCCAACCTAAACTAACCAATCGTAACATAACTGAAACTGTCGTGCCGATACCACTACTGCTGGCCTAGCCAGAGCCAAGCAGGATGTTTTCGAACATAGTAGAGCGCAGATACCCGCGATTAGCAGTGTATAGCGCGGATGACAAGACTACCCTCTCCTAACCACAACAGACGTATCATAACCAAACGTGGCATATCTCAACCTAACATGACGACACGACCACTGCTCTTCTCCACAGAGGCAGGCAGAATGTACTAGAGCACAGGAGAGCGCAGAAATCCACCGCATTGCTGTGAATAACACAAAGGCCCCATATATCCTAACCAAACCTGACCTAACCTAATCTAAACGAACGAAGCACAGCTCAACACGACATGCCGCGACCACTACTCCTGGCCTCCCCAGAGACAAACAGAATGTAGTAGAGCACAGTAGATAGCAGAAGTCCACCGATTGGCAGTGCATAGCATGAGAGTCGGAGCTGCACTAACCGAACTGTACCTATCCGAACATAACCAAACGAAACACGTCCAAACGTAGCGTGCCAGGTCCTCAATTCCTCGCCACAGCTGTGTCGAGCAGAGTATAATAGAACAATGTTGAGCGCAGAAATCCACCACATTGCAGTGAGTAGCACAAAGACCGTAGATAGTCAAGCATAATCTTACCTAACCTAACCTACCCGAACGTGGCAAGGCTCTACATAACTTGCAGCGACCACGGCTCCTCGCCTACCCATGGACAACCATAATGTGGTGTAGCGCAGTAGATCACATAAATACACCTAATAGCATTGCATAGTACGAAAGTCGAAGCTATCCTGACCGAAAAGAGCGAAACCTAACTAATGCTAACGAGCCGCGACCGCTATTGCTCGCCTTCGCAGTGTCGAGCAGAGTATTGCGAAGCAGTGTAGTGCGCAGAAATCCACCGAATAGAGGTATTTGTTACAAAAGTCGAAGATATCCTAACCTAACCTGGCCAAACCTAACCTAACCAATCGTAGCATGACTGAACTCAACGTGCAGCGAATACCGCTGCAGACATCCACAGAGCCAAGCAGAATACTGTAGAGCTCAGTAGATCACAGAAATACACCGAATAAGGGTGTATAGCACGAAGGGCAAAGCGATCCTGACCAAGCGTACCCGAAACTAGCCTAACCAAGCGCAACCTGACTAAAAACCACGTTCCCCGACCACAATTGCTCGCCTCACCAGAGTCGAGCGGTGTAAAGTAGAGCATTGTAGAGTGCAAAAATCCATTGAATAGCAGCGTAAAGCACAGAAGTCAAAGAAATCCTGACCAAGACTTCCTAACCTAACCTAACGAAACGTAATATAGCTCAACCTAAGGTGCCGCGACCACTATTACCGGCGACTCCGTAGCCAAGGGGAACATATTAGAGCGAAGTTGGGCGCATGAATCGGTGAATAGCAGTGCATAGCACTGACGTCTATATTATCATTTCCTAACCTCACCACACGTAACATAACCAAACGTGGCATTGCTCAACATATCGTGTCGCGACCGCTATTGCTGACTTCCCCAGAGCCAAGCAGAATATTCCAGAGCACAGCTGAGCGCAGAAATCCACCGCATTACGGACTGTAGCGAAAAAGTCAAACATACCCTGACATAACCTGACCTTACCTTACATGTACAAACGTAGTGTAACCCACCATAACGCGACGACACCAATATTGCTGGCCTACCCGGCGCCAATCAGAGCATATTAGGGCACACTGGTGCGCAAAAGTCCACCGAATGCCAGTTTATATCGCAAAAGTGGAAGATATCCTAATCCAACCTGAACTAACGTAACCTAAAGAAAACGTAGCATAACTCAACGTAACGAGCAGCGACCACTGCTGCTGGCATCCACGGAGCCAAGCAGAATATGGTAGCACACTCTAGATCACAGATAGCCACAGGAAAGCAGTGTACAGCACGAAAGTCATAGTCATCGTAACCAAACTTAACATAACCTAACGTGATCAAACATAACCTAACAAAACCTAACGTGCCACGACTACTGTTGCTCGCCACGCCAGAGTCGAGCGGCGAATATTTCAGCAATGTAGACCGCATGGAACCCCCTTATAGCAGTGTAGAGCACAAAAGCCAAAGAAACACGAACCATACCTCCCTAGCATGGCCCAACGAACCGTAACATAACTCTACTTATCGTGCCGCCACAATGCTGGCCATCCCAGAGCCGTGCATAGGATATGAGAGGAGAGTAGAGCGCAAAAATCCATAGAATCGCTGTGCACAGAACGAAAGTCGATGATACACGAACCTGACCCAAACTAACGTAGCCCAACCTGACATAGCGAACTCATTACAATATGCCGCGGCTACTATTGCTGGCCTCCACAGAGCCGAGCAGATTACTCTGTAGCAGAGTCGACGGCAGGAATCCACCAAATAGCACTGTACGGCAAAAGAGTCAAAGATATTCTCTTCTAACCCGACCAAACGTAACATAACCTTACGCAACCTATCTCAACCTGACGTGCTGCGGCCGCTATTTCTGGCCTCCGCAGAGCCAGGCAGATTGTATTAGAGAGTGGTAGAGCGCAGAAGTCTCCGCATAGCAGTGTATAACAGAAAAGACGATGCCATCATAACCAAACGTAACCTAACCTAGCGTAACCCAACGTAACATATCTCAACCTGTCGTGCCACGACCGCAATTTCTGGTCTCCCCAGAGGCGAGCAGAGTGCAGCAGAGCAATGCAGAGCGTAGAAATGCTTCTAATAGCAGCGTAGAGCACAAAAGTCAAAGCTACCATATCCTAACATGACCAACCGTATCACTACCAAACGTAGCCTAACACAACCTATCATGCCATGCCCACTATTGCTCGCCACCCCACAGTCGAGCAGGGTATAGTAGAGCGTAGTAGAGCGAACAAAGCCGCCAAATAGCGATGTACAGCGCCAAAGTCAAAGATATACTAACCTATGCAGACCTAACATAACATAACCAAACGTATCCCACCTCGACCAAACGTGCCGGGACAACTATTGCTGGCCTCCACGTCGCCGACCAGGTCATATTACAGGAGAACAGAGCGCTGACGTCCATAGAATGTCATTGCATATCACGAAAGTCAAAGGTATCTCAACCTAACCCTAACAAACGTAACCTAACCAAACGTAACCTACCCAATCCTAACGCTCCGCGGCCACTGTTTCCGGAATTGCAAGAGGGAAACAGGGAAAACTAGGTCACGGTAGGGCGCAGAATACCCCTGAATAGCAGTGCACAGCACAAAAGTCAAAGCAATCCTGGCCTCGCATAACCAAGCGTAACACAACCAAACGTAACATGACCCAACCTAACGTGCCCAGACTACTTCTGCCGACAGCCACAGAGCAAGCTAGAATATACTAGGGCACAGCGGAACGCAGAAATCCGCCGCATTGAAGCGAAAAGCACAAAGAACGAAGGTACCCTAACCTAACCGGACATACCATAACCTATGCAAAGGTAGCCTAATTCAACATAACGTGCCGAGGCGTCTGTCGCTGTCCTCCCCAGAGCCAAGCAAAACATATTTGGGGGCAGTAAAGCGCAGAAATTCACCGAACAGCAGTGGATAGCACAAACGTGGGAGCCATCCTAACCAAACCTAACCTAACGTAACCTATAATCGTTACGTAACTCAACCGATCGTACCGCGACTAATTTTGCTGGCCTCCACAGTGCGAAGCACAACACAATATAGGACAGAAGAGCGCAGATATCCACGGAATCGCGTTGTAATGCGGAATGGTCGAAGCTATCGAAGCCTAACCAGTGCTAACGTAACCTGATCAAGCGTATCCTACCTCAACCTATCGTGCCGAGGTCACCATTACTGGTTTCACCAGAGACAAGCAGAGCACAAAAGAGCACTGTGGAGCGTAGAAATCCACCGCATAGCAGTGCATACCACGAAAGTCAAAGCTATCCTAAACAAACCTTTCCTAACCTAGCGAAGCCAAACGTGTTATATCTCAGCCAAACGTGTCACGAACATAATTGCTGGTCTCCAGAGAGACAAGCTGAACATATTAGAGCACAGTAGAGCGGTGAAATCCAAGAAATGCCGGTGCCTAGCACAAAAGATGAAGCTGCACCTTCCTAACTTAGCCAACCGTTACATGACCGAACGTAACCTGACTAAATGCAACGGGTCGGAACCAATATTGCTGGCCTCGCCAGCGTCAAGCGGAGCATGTTGTAGCACAGCAGAGCGCAGAAATTCGCCGCATTGAAGTGTCGATCTGGAAAGTAGAAGACGTACGAACCTAACCTGACCTAACCTAGCACAAACAAACGTAAACCATACAAAGCTGTCGTGCTTAGCCCACAATTGCTGGCCTCGCCATCGCAAAGCAGGGCAAACTAGAGGACAGTATATCGCAGAGGTCTATAGGACGGCCGTGTATGGTACGAAAGTCAATGATATCACAACCTAACCCAAACGAACCTAACTTAACCAAACGAAACATAACACAGCCTAACGCGCCGCGGTCACAATTTCTGGCATTCATAGCGGTGAAATGTAGAGACCAGAGAACTGTCGAATAGCACTGTGTAGCACAAAAGTCAAAGCCATCCTATCCTAATATAACCAAACATACAGAAGCCAAACGTAGCATAACTGAAACAAACGTGACAAGACCACCGTTGCTGGCCTCCACAGATACATGCAGGTTCAAGTGCAGCAGTGTAAATCGCTGGTATCGTACAAACATCAGGCTATAGCACAAAGGTCAAAGCCATTGTTACCAAACTTGACCAAACGTATCCTAAACAAGCGTAACCAAACACAACCAAACCTTCCACGACCGCTATTGCTGGCCTCCTCTGATACAAGCAGATGCATGTAGAGCAATGCAGCGCACTGGTATCGACCGTATAGTAGTGTATTGCACAAATGTCAAAGTTATCCATTCCTAACCAAGCCAAACATAAGCAAACCGAACGCAGGCGGTCTCTACCTGACTTGCCGAGACCGCTATTACTGGCCTCCACAGCTCCAAGGTGAGCAAATTAGAGGAGAGTAGAGCGCAGAAATCCAACGAATAGTAGTGTATAGCAGAAAAGTGGAAGCCATCCAAAGACAACCAAGGCTAACATAACCTAACCAAACGTATCCTATCTCAACCAAACGTGCCGAGACAACAATTGTTGCCAACGCGTTGCTAAGCGGGCATATTATCGGCGAATGTAATGCTGAGTTCCATAGAATGGCAATGCATTTGACGAACGACAAAGGCATCCCAACCTAACCCAAACAAATTTATCATAGCCACACGTAATATAACTCAACCTAAAGCGACACGACCACTATTGCTGGCCTCCCGAGGGCCATGCAATACACATTAGATTAGAGTAAGCAGCAGAAATCCATATAATCGCAGTGAATAGCAGAAAAATCGAAGCCATCCAGACATCACCATGCTAACATAAACTAACCAAACGTAACCTAACTCAACCTAAGATGCCACTGCCACTTTTTATGGCCTCCGCAGTGCAAAGAAGGGCATATTAGAGCACAGTAGAGCTGAGAAAGCCACCGAGATTCTCAGTATGTGGGACAAAAGTCAAAGGCACCATGTCCTAACCTAACCATTCGTAACAATACCAAGCGTATCAAAGCTCAACCACGCGTGCCGCCGTCACCATTGCTGGCCTCCCCAGAGCCAAGCGGAACATATTAGAGGAGAGTAGGGCACAGAAATCCATACAATCGCAGTGTACTGCAGAAAAGTCACAGATATCCAAACCTAGCCCAACCAAGCCTACCCTAACCAAAGGTAACTAAACCAAACCTAGCGTGCCGCGACCAGTATTGCTGGCTTCCAAAGAGCCGAGTAGAGCATGATAGAGGAAAGTAGAGAGCAGAAATCCATGGAGTCTCTGTTTATAGCAGAAAGGCCGAAGCTATCCAAACCTAACCAGGGCAAACGTAACCTAACCAAACGTATCCTATCACATCCTATCGTGCCGAGACCACTATTACGGTCCTCCACAGAGTCGAGCGGAGTACAGTAGTGCAATGTGAAGCGTAGATGTTCTCCGAATAGCGGCGTACAGCACAAAAGTCAAATCAGCCCTAACCTACCCTAGCCAACGTTAACATTAACAAGCGTCGCCTAGCAAAACCTATTGCGCACTGACCACTGTTGCTGGCCTTCCCAGACCCGAGCAGTTTATAGTACAGCAGATTATGGCGGAGAAGGCTACCAGATAGCAATGTGTAGCACAAATGTCAAAGATACCCTGACCTAACCAGGCCCAACCTATCCTAACCAAGCGTAGAATAACTAAACCTAACGTGCCGCGACCTCTACTGCCGGCTACCTCAGAGCCGCGCAGAACATACTAGAGCACAGTACTGCGTCGAAATCAACCAAATAACAGTATAAACCACGAAAGTGAAATCAAGTCAAATTTAACCCTAGCTAACATAACGTAACCAATCATAGCCTAACTAAACCTAACGGGCCGACACCACTATCACTTGCCTCCCCAGGGTCGAGCAGGGTATAGTAGAGCAACGTAGGGGGTAGAAATCCGCCGAATAGCGGTCTATAGCACATAAGTTAAAACTATCCTAACCCAACCCGTCCAAACGTAATATAACCAAACGCAACATAACGTAACCTAACGCGCCGAGACTACTATTGCTGGACTCTCATTGCCAAGCTGAATATACTAGATCACAGTGGACCGCAGATATCCACCGCATTGTAGTGTTAAGCAGAAAAGCAAAAGATTACCCAACCCAACCTGGCCTAACCTATCACAACCAACCGTAACCAGTACCAACCTGATGTGCCTATCCCACTATTGCTGGCCTCCCCATTGCCAAGCAGAACATATTAGGCATGAACAGAACGCAGATGTCCATAGAAAGGCAGTGTATGGAACAAAAGTGAAAGATATCCCAACCTAGCCCAGCAAACCTAACCTAACCAAGCGTAACATAACACAGCTTAACGCGCCGCGACCGCAATTTTCGGTATTCCCAGAGCAAAGCAGGGAACATTAGAACACAGTAGAGCGCAGAAATCGACTGAATAGCAGCGTACGGGACAAAAGTCAAAGCTACACACTCCTAACCTAACCAAACATAGCACAAGCAAACGTAAACTGACTCAACTTAACGTGCCCAGACCACTATTGCTTACCTCTCCAGAGCAAAGCATAATCTACTAGAGCACAGGAGAGGGCAGAGGTCCGCCGCACTAACGCGCAGGGCACAAAAGTCAAATGTATCCTAACCAAACCTTGCAAAGCCTGACCTCCCCAAACGTAGCATAATTCAACCTATCGTGTCGAGAACACAACAGATGGCATCCCAGGCGCCAAGCATAGCATATTAGAGCACAGTAGTGCGCAGAAATCCACCGAATTGCGATGCATAGTACAAAAGTGAATGCTATTCTAACCAAACCTGGCCTAACCTAACGTAACCAAACGCAACCTAACTCAACCTAGCATGCAGCGACCACCATTTCTGGACTGCCCAGGGCAAAGCAGAGCACATTAGGGCAAAGTAAAGCGGAGATATCCTCTGAACGGCAGTGTGTAGCACAGAAGCCAAAGTTAGTCTATACTAACCTAACCAATCGTAACAACACCGTGCGTAACCAACCTCAAACTAACGTGCCGCCACCACACAATTCCGGCCCTCACAGTGCCAGACAGAACATATTAGAGGAGAGCAGCGCGCAGAATACCATAACATCACAATGTACAGCAGAAAAGTCAAAGGTAACCAGACATAGCACAAACTATCGTAACCCAACCAGTCGTAGCTAAACTCAACGTAACGTGCCGAGAACACCATTGCCGGCAACCACAGAGCCAAGCAGAGCATATTAGACCAGAGCAGATCGCAGAAGTCGACCGAAGATCAGCGTACAGCAAAAAAGTCGAAGCTAAACACTCCAAGTCTGACCAAAATAACATAACCAATCGTAACGTATCCTAACTTGTAGTACCACGACCACTACTGCTGGTCGCACGAAAGCCAAGCAGAGTATAACAGAGCAATGTAGGACGCTGTTATCTACCGAGTGGCAGTGTATAGCACAATAGTCAGAGCTATCCCAACCAAACCTGGCCAAACCTAGCCTACATAATCTGAACATAATTCAACCAAACTTGCCTAGACCACTGCACCTGACGTACCTAGACACAGGCAGAGCACAGGCACGGTAGAGCGTATATGTCCAAAACTTGCCTTGACCACTGCACCTGACGTACCTAGACACAGGCAGAGCACAGGCACGGTAGAGCGTATATGTCCATAGAATGGCAATGTGTAGGACAAAAGTCAAAGCTATCCTAATCTACCGCGAAGTAATCTTTCCTAACCGAACGTATTCTATCTCAACCTAAAGTGCCGCCACCACTATGCCTGGACACCCGAGAGTCGAGCAGAGTATGGTAGAGCAATGTAGAGCGCATAAATCCACCGAAGAGCAGTGTATAGCAGAGTAGCCTAAGCTGTCCTGTCCTAACCAAACGGAGCGTAACATAACCAGGAGCAGCGTAACTCAAACTAGCATGCCGAGACCTCTACTGCTGTCCACGTTAGAGCCAAGCAGAGTATACTAGAACACAGTAGAGCGCAGAAATCCACCGAAAAGCACTGTAAGCACGAAAGTCAGAGCCACAATAACGAAACTCAACCTAACCTAGCATAACTAAACATAACCTAACTCAACTTAACGTGCCACGGACACTACTGCTCGCATCACCAAAGTCGAGCGGAGTATAGTACAGCAATGTAGAGCGCATAGATCCTCCGAATAGCAGTGTATAGCACAAAAGTCAAGGAAAACCTTACAAAACCTCCATAACATAACCCAACGAACCGTAACATGACACAAGCTAACGAGGCGTGGCTACAGTTACTGGCCGCCACGGAGCCAAGCAGAACATATTAGTGCACATTACAGTGCAGATATCAACCGACTAGCGGCGTATGTCTCAAAAGTCTAAGCTATTCTATCCTAACCTAAACAAACGTAACATAAGCAAACGTAGCGAAATTCAACCTAACGAGCCGAGACCACGCTTGCTGGCCTCCCCAGGGCCAATCAGAATATACTACAGCACAGTATAGCGGAAAAATCCACCGCATTGCAGTACATAGCACAAAAGCCAACGATATACTAACCAAGCATGACCTAACCTAATCTAACCAAACGTAGTCTAGCACAGCATGTGGTGACGCGTTCGCCATTTATTGCCTACGTGGAGCCAAGCAGAGCATATTAGAGCACATTAGATGACAGAAATACAACGAATAGGAGTGTAAAGCACAAAAGAGAAGGTGGCCTATCCTAACCTAGCTAAACGTAGTCTATCTCAACCTAACATGACGAGACCACTATTGCTGGCCTCGACAGAGGCAAGCAGAATGTACTAGAGCACAGCAGTGCGCAGAAATACACCGCATTGCAGTGAATAGCACAAAAGCAGGGGATATCCTGAGCATACCTGGCCTAAGCTGACTTAACCAAGCGTAGCATTTCTCAACGCAACATGTCGCGACATCTGCTTCTGGCCTCCCCGGATCCAAGCAGAATGTAGTAGAGCAGAGTATGTCACAGAAATCCACCGATTAACAGTGTATAGCATGAAAGTCTGGGCTGTCGTACACAAACATTAACTAACGTATCCTAACCGAGCGAAGCGTAGCTCAACGTATCGTGCCGCGGTCACTGCTGCTGGCATACCCAGAGCCAAGCAGAATGCATTAGAGCACTGCAGATCAAAGGAATCCACCGGATGGTAGTGCATA
The DNA here is from genome assembly GCF_001483705.2 of Eufriesea mexicana. Lineage (NCBI taxonomy): Eukaryota > Metazoa > Arthropoda > Insecta > Hymenoptera > Apidae > Eufriesea > Eufriesea mexicana. Next base: position 49,132 of record NW_016910473.1, read on the forward strand.
GCACGAAAATCAATGATATCCTTACCATACTTAACCTGACATAGCGAAACCGAACGTAACCTAACACAAACTAACTTGACGGGATCACAGTTGCTGGCCTCCACAGAGACAAGCCGAATGTGCCAGGACGCAGTAGTGCGTACATTTCCACCGCATGTTAGTGAACAGCACAAGAGTCGAAGATATCCTCAGCTAACCTAACCCAACCTGACCGAACCAAACGTAGCATTCCTCATCATAACGTGCCGCGACCACTGCAGCTGGCATCCCCAGATCCAAGCAGAGTGTAGTAGAGCATAGAAGATCGCAGGAATCTACCGGATGACAGTGTATGTCAGGAAAGTCAACGCTACCCTAACCAAACGTAGCCTAACCTGACCCGACCGATCGTAACATAACTCATCCTAACGTGCCGCAGACACTATTGCTCGCCACCGTAGAGTCGAGCGGAGTATAATAGAGCAATTTAGAGCGCAGAAATCCACCGAGCAGCAGTGTACAGCAAAAAAGTCGAAGATATACTAACCTAGCATGACCTAACCTAACCTAACCAAACGTAGCATAGCTCAACATAACGTGCCGCAACAAATGTTGCTGGCGTCCTCAGAGCCAAGCAGACTATACTAGAACACAGAAGTGCGCAGAAATACAATGTATAGCAACGTATAGCACAAAAGTCAAAGCTATCCCTTCTTAACCTATCCAAACTTAACGTAACCAAACGTAGCATAACTGATCCTAACGTTCCGGGACCTATGTCGCAACCACCCTCAGAGCCAAGCAGAGCTCTACCCCTAGAGGGGCGTAGAGCGCAGAAGGTCATATAATCGCTGTGTGTAACAAAATAATCGAAGCTGTCTAATCGTAACATAACCTATCGTAACTTTACCATACGAAGCCTAACACAGCCTATCGTGCCGAGACCACTTTTCCTGCCTCCGCAGAGCCAAGCAAAATATGCTAGAGCACAGTAGAGCGCAGTAATCCACCGTACTGCAGTGTGTAGCACAAAATTCAAAGCCATCATAGCCATACCTAATTAACCTAACCTAACCGAACGTTACCTAACCAAACCTAAAGTGCCTACACCATAATTGCTCAACTCTCCAGAGCCAAGCAGAATATGCTAGAGCACAGTAGAGCGAAGCAATCGGCCGCATTAGAGTGGAATGCAGAAGAGTAAGTGGTATCCTAACATAGCCAAACGTAACAAATCGCAACCCAACGTTCCTAGCCCACTATTGATGGCCTCCCCGTCGCCAAGCAGGGCATATTAGAGGATACTAGTGCGCTGAGGCCCAAATAATGGCAGTGCCTAGCACGAAAGTCAAAGGTATTCCAACCAAACCCAAACAATCCTAACCAAACCGAATGTAACCTAGAACAAACTAACGCGCCACGGCCGGGATGTCTGGAATTCCCAGAGCAAAGCAGGGAAATTAGATGACATTAGAGCGCAGAAATCCACCGAGTAGCAGCGTATAGCACAAACGTGAGAGCAAGCCCCTACTAAATTAACCAAACGTAACATAAGCAGTCTTAACGTATCCCAACCTGACGTACCACGGCCACTGTTACTGGCCTCACGGAAGCTAAGCAGATTATAGCAGAGCAATGCAGAACGCTGGAATATTCCGTAAATCAGTCAATATCTCAAAAGTCAAAGCCATCCTAAATAATCGTAGCCAAACCTATCCTAGCCAAGCGTAACATATCTCATCCTAACGTGCAGAGAGCACTATTCCTGGCGTCCACAGTGTCGAGCAGAGTATGCTGGAGAGCGGCAGAGCGCATAAAGTCACCAAATTGAACTGTATAGCACAAAAGCCAGTGGTATCCTACCCTACCCTGACATAACATAATCCAGCCAAACGAAGAGAACCTGAAACTAACGTGTCGCGACCACTTTTGCTGGCTTCCCCAGAGACGAGCTGAATATGTTAGAGCACAGTGGAGCGCAGAAAGCCGCCATGCAGTAGTGTGTAGCACAAGTTTCAATGACATCCTGACCCAACCTAACCTAATCTAGCCTAACCAGACGTTGAATACCCAAACGTAATGAGCCTAGAACGCTATTTCTGGCCTTCTCAGAGCCTAGCAGTACATATTGGAGTGCAGTAGAGCGCAGGAATCCTCCGAATGGATGAGTATAACACAAAAGTCGATGGCATGATAGCCAAACGTAATCTAACCTAATCTAGCCAAGCGTAACCAAAATATCCTATCGTGAAGCAGACGCTATTGCTTGTCTCCTCAAAGTCGTCAGAGTATAGTAGAACAGTAAAGAGCGCAGAAGTACACCAAACATCTGTGTACAGCACACAAGTGAAAGCTATCCTATAACAACATAACCAAACGTAACACAACCGAACGCAGATTAACAGAACCTATCGTGCCGAGACCACTATTGCTGGCCTCACCAGTGCCACGCACAACATATTACAGCAGTGCATGGCGCAGAAATACATAAGATCGCAGCGTGCAGCAGAAAGGTCAGGGATATCCATGCCTAACCCAAACTAACATAACCTAACATATCGTAACTAAATTCAACGTAACGTACCGCGACCGCTATTGCTGGTCTCCCCAGCGTCTAGCAGATCCGAGTAGAGCACAGTGGAGTGCAGGAATGAACAGAACATCTGCGTTCCGCGTGAAAATCAACGATACACTGACAAAGCCTGTCCCAAGATAATCTAACCATACGTAGCCTAGTTCAACCTAACGCGCCACGACCACTGTTGCTCGCATCCGGGGATTCCAGCGCGTTATAGTAGAGCAACGTGGAGCGCAGACGTCCACCGAATATAAGTATAAAGCACAAGAGTCAAAGCTATCCTATCCTAACATATACCAAAGTAATGTATGCAAACGCAGCATATCGTAACCTGACGTGCCGAGACCACTATCGCTGGCCTCCCCAGAGCAAAGCAGAATATACTGGAGCACAGTAGAGCGCCGGAAGCTTCCGAATCGCAGTGTATGGCACAAAAGTCAAAGATATCCTAACCTAGCGTGACTCAAATTATCCTAACCAAACGTAGAATAATTGTACCCAACGAGCCGAGGTCTCTATTGCTGTCCCACATGGAGCCAAGCGGTACATATAAGAGCACAGTAGAGCGCAGAAATCCACCGAATTGTAGTGCATAGCACAAAAGCCAGAGCAACCCTAACCAAACGTAACCAAGCCTAGCATTGCCAAACGTAGCTTAACTAACCCTAATTTGCCGCGCCCATTATTCCTGGCGTACCCAGACACAAGCAGAGTTTGGTAGCGAGCAGTAGTGTGCAGACGTCCATAGAATAGCATTATATAGCAAAACAGTCAAAGCTATCCTAGCCAAACGCAACGTAACCGAACAAAGCCTAACGTATTCTAACTCAACCTAACGTGCAGGGTCCTCAATTGCTGGCCCCGCGAGACACGAGCAGAGCATAGTAGACCAAAATAGAGCGCAGGAATACACCGAGGAGCAGTGTATAGCACAAAAAGTCAAAGCTATCCTATCCTAATATAACCAAGCCTAACAGAAGCAAACGCAGCGCACCTCAGTCTATCGTGCCGAGAGCACTACTGCTGGCCTCACCATAGCCGAGCAGAATATACTAGAGCCCTGTAGAGCGTAGAAATCCACCGAGCAGAAGTGCAGAGCACAAAAGACAATGCTACCCTATCCTAACCTAACTGACCGTATCATAACCGAACATAGCGTAGCACAGTCTGTCGCGCCACGACAACTATTGCTGGCATCTCCAGAGTCGAGCAGAGTATAGTATAACACAGCAGAGCGCACAAATCCACCGAACAGCAGTGTATAACACAAAAGTCTATGTAGCATGTCCTAACCTAGGAAAACGTAAGATATCCTAACATAACATAAATAAACCTAACGTGACGAGGCCACTAATGCCGGCTTCCAGAGGGACAAGCAGAATGTACTAGAACAGAGTGGTGTGCAGATATCCACCGTATTGCAGCGAATAGCCCAGAAGTAAAAAATATGCTAACCCAACCTATCCTAACCTAACCAAACAAAACGTAGCCAAACTCAACATAACGTACCGCCACAACTGCTCCTGGCATCCCTATTGCCAATCAGATTGTAGGAGAGCCATGTAGAGCGCAGCAATCCACCGAATAGCAGCGTTTAGCGCGAAAGTCAAAGAAATCCTAACTGAACCTTAACAACCTAACCTAACGAAACGTAACATAGCGCACCTAAAGTGCAGAGGCCACTAGTACTGGCCACGCCAGAGCCATGCAGACCATATTAAAGCGCATTATAACGCAGAAATAGACCGAGTGGCAGTGAATATCACAAAAGTCAAAGCAGCCAATCCTAACCTAGCCAAAAGTAACATACCCAAACGTAAGATATCACAACCTAACCTGACGGGGCAGCTGTTGCAGGCCTCCACAGAGACAAGCAGAATGTGCAAGAGAACAGTAGTGCGCAGAAATCCGCCGCATTGTAGTGAATAGCACAAAAATCGAAGGTATCGTGACCTAACCTGACCTAGCCTAACCCAAGCAAACGTAACCTAGCTCAACCTAACTTGCTGAGGCCACATGAAGAGCGCAAAATCCACAGATATGCTAACCCAACCTGTACTAACCTAACCAAACCAAATGTCTCGTAAATTAACATGGCTTGCAGCGACCATTGCTCTTGTCATCACCAGAGCAAAGCAGAATGTAATAAAGCACAGTAGATCACAGGTGTCCACTGAATAGCAGTGTACAGCACAAAAGTCAAAACTATCCTATCCTAGTTTACCCGAACTTGACATAACCAAGCGTAACATAATTCAACCTAGCGTACCACGGCCACCATTGCTGGCTTCCACATAGTGGAGCAGAACTTGGTAGAGGAAAGGAGAGCGCAGAAATATTTGGAATCGCAGTGTACGGCGCAAAAGTCGTGTCAATCCAAACTTAACACAAGCTAGAGTAGCCTAACCAAACACAGCCTACCTCAGCTAAACGGGCAGCGACCACTGTTGGTGTCCTCCCCAGGGCCAAGGAGCACATAGTAGAGCACAGCTGATAGCTGCGGTCCACCGAGCCAAAGTGTATAGCACGAAAGTCAGAGCCATCCTTACCGAATTTAACATAACCTACGCTAACCAAACGTAATGTAGCTCAAACTCCACAGAGACATGCGGATTGAACAGTATCACAGTGGTGCACAGATATCCACCGCATTGCAGTGAATAGCGCAATAGTCGAAGATATCCAACCCAACCTGTCCCAACCTGACCTATCCGATCGTAGTGTAACGCAACATAACTCGATGAGACCAATATTGCCAGACTCCCCAGGTCCAAGCCGAACATATTAGTGCACAGTGGAAAACAGAAGTGCACAGAACAGCAGTGTATAACGCAAAAGTCAAGTCTATCCGATCGGAACGTAGCCAATCGTAACACAACCAAACGTATCCTAACTCAACATAACGTCCAGCGGACATTATTCCTGGCATTCCCAGAGCCATACAGACTACACTAGAGCTCAGTAGAGCGCAGATATCCACTGCACTGCAGTGCATAGCACATAAGTGGAGGATACCCCAAACTAGCGTATCCTAACGTAACCTATCCAATCGTAGTGAAACTCAACGTAACGTGATGAGACCAATATCGCTACTCTCCACAGGGACAAGCAAAGCATATTAGAGCACAGCAGAGAGCAGAAATGCACCGTACATCAACGTATAGCACAAAAGTCAGGGCTGTCGTTTCAGCCATACACTTCTATTCGGTGGTTCTCCGCGTTCTACTGCGCTCTAATATATCCTCCTTGGTTCTGCGGAGGACAGCATCTGTTTTCTCCTCACGTTAGTTTAAACTATGTTACGTTTGCCGTGTTACGTTTGGCTAGGCTAGGATAGGATAGCTTTAATATTTGTGCTGCTTTTCGGTGGATCTCTGCGCTAAACGTTAGCCCAATACGCTGTGCTTGGTTCTGGTTAGCCCAGCATTAGTGGTTCCGGCTCGTATGGTTCGTTTGCGTTAGATCAGGTGTGGTTTGGATAACTTTGACTTTTGTGCCGTTCAGTGCAATGCAACAGCTTTCTGTGTCCTAGATTGCTCTAATACGCCCTGCTTGGCTCTGAGAAGATTGCAATTGCGGTCTCGGCACTTTACGTTGTGCTATGTCATTCTTGGTTACGTTACGTTTGGCTATGTTAGGGAGGGGCATCGTGACTCTTGTGCTGTACACTGCTAGTCGGTGGATCTCTGTGCTCTCCTGTGCTCTAGTATTTACTGCTTGGCTCTGTGGAGGCCAGCAATAGTGGCCACGGCGCGTTGGTTTGGATACGGTTAAGTTTGGTTTTGCTAGGATAGGGCAGCTTTGACTTTTGTGCTACGCACTGCCACTCTATGGATTTCTGTGCTCTACTCTCCTCTAATACGTTCTGCATGGATCTGAGGAGGGCAGAAAAAGATGTATCGTCACGTTCGGTTGAGTTATGTTACGTTTAGTAACTCTACGTTCGGTTAGGTTAGGACAGAATGCCATTGACTTCTGTGCTACACACTGCTATTCCGTGGTTTTCTGCTCTCTACTCTGCCCTAGTATGTTCTGCATGGCTCTGGGGAAGCCAGCAGTAGTGGTACCCTCTCGTTTGGATAGTCTACGTTAGTTCTGGTAAGGTATGGATACCTTGGACTTTTGCGCTGTGCACTGCAATGCGGCTGCTTTCTTCGATCTAGATTGCCCTTATATGACCTGCTTTGCTCTGTGAAGGCCAGCAATGGCGGTCTCGGCTCGTTAGGTTGGGTTATGTTGTGTCTGTTAAAGTTACGCTTGTCAAGGTTAGCGCAGAGTTGCTATGACTCTTGGGCGATACACTGCTAACCGGTGGATTTCTGCGCTCTGCTGTGTTCTAATATTTTCTGCTTCCCTCTGGGGAGGGAACGACAGTGGTCTCGGAACGTTATGTTCAGCAATGTTACGCCTGGTTACGTTCCGTCCGGTTATGTTAGGATAGGATAGCTAAGACTTTTGTGCTATGCACAGCTATCCGGTGGATTTCTGTGCTCTACTTTGCCCTAATATGAACTGCTGATCTACGGGGAGGCCACTAATAGTGGTCACGGCATGTTATATTGAGTTATGTAGGTGTTGGTTATGTTAAAATTACATGCGTCAGGGCAGGGTGTGTCTCATTGTACAATCCATCTCATTGTACAGTGTACGTCAATGGTACACTCCTGTAATGTTGTCTGCATGGACCTGGTGAGGGTAGCAATAGGCGTAACGTCACGTAAGTTTGAGTTGTGTTCCGAACGGTTACGCTACGTTTGGCTAGGTTAGAGCAGGCTACTCTGGCTTTTGTGCTAAACATTACATTACCTGGATTTCTGCGCTCCAATGTTCCCTAATATGTCTTGCTCGAATCTCCTGTGTCCAGTAATAGTGGTCTCAGCACGCTGGGTTGAGGTAGGTTACGTTTCGTTAGGATAGGTTAGGAAGGTTCGGGTAGTATTTCTTTGACGTTTGTGCTTTACGCTGCTATCTGTTGTATTTCTGGGCTCTATATTACTTTACTATACACAGCTCGACCCTGGGGTGCGAGCAATGGTGGTCCCGGCACGTCAGGTTGGGTTAGGTTACGTTCGGTTTGGCTGTGGTAGGTTAAGGTTGGTAAGGATACACTTGACTTTCGTAATGTGCACTGTTGTTCCGTGGGTTCCTGCGATCTACACTGCTCCACTCTATTCTGCTTGGCACCGGGGAGACCAGGAGCAGTGGCCGCGGCACGTCACGTTGGGTTATGCTGCGTCTCGTTGGGTTAGATTAGGCCAAGTTAGGTTAGGATATCTCCGGCTTTTGTGCTATACACTGCTGTTCAGGTGTTTCTGCTCTCTACGTTGCTCTACTATATTCTGCTTTGCCCTGGGGATGCCAGGCGGAGTGGTCGCGGCTTTATATTCACTTATGCTACGTTTGGTTAGGCTTGGTTAAGCCTGGTTGTGTTAGGTAATCCTCGACTTTTGTAACCTGCACTGCTATACGGTGGATTTCTGCGCTCTACATTGCTCCATTATACACTGATCATTTATGGGGATGCGGTATATAGCGGTCGCGGCTCGTTAGGTTGAGTTAGTGTACGTTCTGTTATGTTAGGCTATGTTAAGTGTTGTTAGGATACCTTCGACTCTTGTGCTATTCACAGCAATGCGGCTGATTTATGCGCGCTTCTGTGCCATAGTAGATCCTGCTCGTCTCTGTGGAGGCTAACAGTAGTGGTCTCGTCTTGCCAGATTGAGCTAGGCTACCTTTGTGTATGTCACGTTTGGCTAGGTTAGGACAGGCCGCTTTGTCTGTAGTGCTTTGTACTGCTTTTCGGTGGGTTCCTGTGATCTACTGTGCTCCGCTGCACTCTGCTTGCCCCTGGGGAGGCCAGTAACGTTGGTCTCGGCACGTGATTTTGGGGAGGCTGCGTTTCGTTGGTGTAGGTTAGCTTTGGTTAGGTGCGGGTGGCTTCTGCTTTTCTGCAATACACTGCGTTCGTATGGATTTCAGCGCACCGCTCTACTCTATTAAGCTCTGCTTGGCACTGTGGGGTAGAATACTGGCCGCGGCAAGTTAGTATGAAATGGATTCCGTTTGGTTAGGTTATGTCAGCTTGTGTTAGGATAGGATAGCTTTGACTCTAGTGTTCATCTCAGCTATTCTATGGGATTCTCCGCTCCGCTGAGCTCTATCATATTCTGCTTGTCACTGGGAACGCCATGAATAGCGGTCGCAGCACGTTATGTTAGGATATGTTAGGTTATATTTGGCCAGGATTTCTTCGACTTTCGTGATATGGAATGCAATGCAGTGCATTTCGGCGCTCAACTGTGCTCTTTTATATTCTGCTTGGCTATGCGTAGGTCAGCAATTGCGGTCTTAGCACGCTAGGTTGAGTTAGGCTACGTTCGGCTATGTTACGTTTGGTCACGTTAGGATAGGTTAGCTTTGACTATTGTGCTAGAGACTGAGATTCTATGGCTAACTGCGCACTACTATTCTCAAGTATGTTCTGCTTGGCTGTATTGAGGCCAGCAATTGTGTTCTCGGCACGATAGCATGAGTTAGATTACGTTTGGTTACGTTCAGTGTGGCTAGGTTAGGGAAGGGTAGCCATAAATTTTGCGCTATGCTGCTATTCGGTTGGATTCTACACTCTACATTGCTCTACTATACTCTGCTCGCCTCGGGGAGGCCAGATGTAGTGATCTCGGCACGTAAGGTGTAGTTAGGCTAGGTTTGGATAGGTTACGATAGCTTGGTTTATGTTTGGATAGCTACCAATTCGTGGTGTAAACCGTTAAACACTCTTGTTGTGTCTACTATATTCTGGTTGGCCCTGGGGTGTCCAGCAATAGTGGTCGCTGCACGTTATATTGAGTTATTGTACGTCTGGTTAGGACACATTAGCAGTGTTACGTTTGGATACCCTTGACTCTTCTGCTGTACACAGCGCGTCTATTGATTCCTGCGCTCTACTCACGTCTAATATGTTCTGACTGCCTCTGTTGAGTTCAGCAATAGTGGCCGTGGCACGATCGGCAGTGATAGGTCACGTTCGTTTAATGTAGGTTGGGTTATGTTTAGTAAGGATGGCTTTGCCTTTTGCGCTCTACTGTGATCTAGTATGCTTTCCTCAGTTCTGAGGGCCAGAAACTGTGGTCTGGGCTGGGTAGTCTTCTTCAGTCTACGTTTGGCTATGTTAGGTCTGGTCAGGTTAGGCCAGGTTATACTTGACTCTTGTGCTATACGCTGCTATTTGGCGGCTTTCTGCGTTCTACTGTGCTCCAGTATATTCAGCTTTGCTCTGGAGAGGCCAGCAATACCGGCCTCGGTACGCCATGTTGAGTGACTCCACGTTTGGTTATGTTACGTTTGGTGAGGTCAGGATAGGATAGTCTAGGCGTCTGTGCTATACGCTGCTATCCTGCGATTTCTGCCCTCCACTGTGCTCTAGTACATTCTGCTTGGCCCTGGGGATGCCACCAGAAGTGGTCTCGGTACGTTCGGTTGAGTCTAGCAACGTTCGCTTATGCTACGTTTTGTTAGGTTAGGATAGAATAACATTGAGTTTTGTGCCGTACGCTGCTGTGCGGTGGCTGTCTGCGTCCTACAGTGCTCTAATACCTTCTGCAGGGCTGTAGAGCTGCCAGTAATAGCAGGCCTTGCACGTTAGTTTCATTTGGGTTACGCTTCGCTGGGTTAGGTTAGGTCAGGTTAGGTTAGGATATCTTCAACTGTTGTGCTATATACTGCTATTCGGTTTATTTCTGCGCCCTAAATTGCTCTACTATACTCGGCCCGACTATGGTGTGGCGAACAATAGTGGCCGTGGCAGGCTACGTTGCGATATGTTACGTTTGGTTATATGTCACGTTAGGCCATGTATGGCGATAATAGCTAAGACTTTCGAGCTTTACACGGATATTTGACCGATTTCAGAGATCTACTGTGCTCTACTATATTCTTCTTGGCTGTGGGGTGCCAGGTGCTGCTGTCGCTGCACGCTATGTTGAGCTATGCTGCGTTCGGTTGACGCAGGTTACGTCAGCCTATGCTAGGGTATCTACGGCTTTTGTGTCATTTACTGCTATTCGGTGGATTTCTGCGGTCTAATGCTCTCTAATATGCTATGCCTGGCGCAGGGATATAAAGTAATGGTGGTCTCGGCACGTTAGGCTTTGCAAGGTTACGTTCATTTTTGTTGCGTTTGGTCTGGTTGGGACATTGTAGCTTTGACTTTTGTGCTATTCACTGCTATCCCATGGACTTTTGCACTCTACTCTCCTGCAATATGCTCTGCTCGGCTCTGTGGAGGACGGCAGCAGTGGTCTCGACATATTAGGTTGTATTAGGTCACGCTTGGTAATGGCAGGATCGGCTAGGGTGGAATATGGTAGCTAGTCTTTTCCGTTATACACTGCGATTCTATGGATTCCTGCGCTGTACTCTCCTCTAATGTGTTCTGTTGGCTCTGGGAACGGCGGCAATGGACGTCTCGTCACATTAGCTTGAGTTAGGTTACGTTTAGTTACGATACGCTTGGTTGGGTTAGGCTAGGATACCTTCGACTTTCGTATTATACACCGTTATTCAGTGGATTTGGGCGCCCTTCCGTGCTTTAGTATAATCTGCTTGTCCCTGTAGAGGTCAGCAATAGTTGACTCGGCACGTTGGGCTGAGTTATGTTACGTTTGGTTTTGTGAAGATTGGTATCGTTGGGATACGATATCCTTGACTTTCGTGCTGTACACTGCGATTCGATGGATTCCTGTGTTCTACTGTGCTCTAATATGTCCTGCTTGGCTCCGGGGTGACCAGAAATAGTGGTCTCGGTTCGTTAGGCTTAGAGAGTCCACGTTTGGTTAGGTTACGTTAGGTCAGGTTTGGTTAGGATAAATTTGACATTTTTGCCATACGCAGCTAATTAGTGGCACCCCGCGCTCTACTGTGGTCTAGTACATTCTGCCTGGCTCTGGGGTTTCCAGCAATAGTTGACTCGTCACGTTAGTTTTGGTTAGGCTACGTTTGGCTAGGTTAGTTTTGCTTCGCTTAAGTCTGGAAAGCTTTGTTTTTCGCGGTATACACAGATATGCGGTGTATTCCTACGCACTACTGCTCTCTGCTATACTCCACTCGACTCTGGGGAGGCCAGCAAAAGGGATCGTTGCACAACAGGTTTGGCTATGATACGTTTGGTTAGGATAGGTGAGGCTATGGCAGGAGAGTGTTGCTTTGACTTTAATGCGACGCACTGCTATTCGGTGGATTTCCTCGCTGCACATTGCCCTAATATTCTCTGCCTGGCGCTGGGTAGGCCAGCAGATGTGGTATAGGCAAGACTGTTTCAGTTAGGTTACGTCTGCTTGTGTTATGTTTGGTCAGGTTAGGCTAGGATAGCTTTGACTTTGGCGCTGTAAAGTGCTGTTCGGTTGATTTCTGCGACCCACTGCGATCTGATATACCCTCCATTGCTCTGGGAATTCCAGAAATAGGAGCCGCGTCTCTTTAAGCTGTGTGAGGTTACGTTTGGATAGCTTACGTTTGTTTGTGTTAGTTGGGATACCTTTGACTTTCGAGCTATACACTGCTATCCGGCGGATTTCTGCGCTCTACGTTGCTCTACCATACTCTGCTCGGATCTATGAGGCCAGTAATAATGGTCCAGGCGAGTTAAGTTGTGTTCGGCTACGATCGGTTGTGTTATGTTTGCTATGGTTATGTGTGGATAGATTAGGTTTTCGTAGTATACACTGTTATTCGGTCGATTACCCCTCTCCACTGGGCCCCACTGTACTCTGCTCGAATCTGGGATGGCCAGCAATAGTGGTCGCGGCATGTCGGGTTCAGTCAGTCCACGTTCGAGTAGGTTGGGTAAGGGTAGGTTGGGTAACGATATTTCTGACTCCTGTGCAACACACTGAAATTTAGTGGCCATCTGCGCTCTACTGTGCTCTAGTACATTCTGCTTATCTCTGGGGGGGGGGCAAGCAACAGTGGCCTTGGCACATATGTTTGAGACAAGCTGCTTCCTGTGGTGTCACGTATGGCTAAGCTTGGATAGGGTAGCTTCGACTATTGGGCGGTGCACTGCGCATGTATTTCCTTCTGCGCTCTACTCAAGTCTAATATGTTATAGTTGGATCTGGTGAGGGCAGCAATAGTGGTCTCGGCGCGGTAGATTGAGATACATTGCGTATGGTTATGCTTCGTCGGTTAGGTAACGACAGGGTAGCTTTGACTTTCGTGTTATACACCGCCATTCGGTGCTTTCCTGCGCTCTACATTGCTCTAATACGCCCTGCTTGGCTCTCGTGATGCCAGAAATAGCGGTCGTGGCATCGCAGGTTGTGTTACGTTTCGTTTGGTTAAGATAATTTTCGCAGGTTTGGAAAGGGTAGCTCTGACTTTTATGCTTTACACTGCTCTTCGGTAGATCTCCGCGCCCTACTGTGTTCTAGTATGCTCTGCTTTCCTCTGGTGAGGGCCGCAATAGTGGTCTCGGCACGATAGGTTTACTCATTCTACGTTTGGTTAGATTAGGTTTGGTCAGGTTAGGTTAAGATACCTTTGACTTTTGTGCTAGACACTGCTGTTAGGTCGATATTTGTGATCTGCATTCCTCTACTAGCTTCCGCTTGTCTCCGGGGACGCCTGCAATAGCTGTCGTGGCACGTTTGTTTGAGTGAGGTTTCGCTAGGTAAGATAATGTTTGGCTATGGTTGGATAGAATAGCTTTACTTTTGTGCTCTACAATGGTATTCGGTGCATTTCAGTACTCTACTGTGCTCTCAAAAGATCTGCTTGGCGATGGGGTGGCCAATGATGGTGGTCTCGGCGCTTTAGGTTGTGTTAGGCTGCGTTTGGTTGTGCCACATTTGGTTAGGTGAGGATAGGATATCATTGACTTCCGTGCTATACAGCGCCATTCGGCGGACTCCGGTGCTCTACATTGCTCTAATATGTTCTGCTTATCTCCGGGGTGGCCGGCAACAGCAGGCGCGGCACGTTTCGTTGTGTTAGGTTACGTTTGGCCTTTATAGGGTAGACGACGTTTGGTTAGGGTGGCTTCGACTGTTGTACTATACACTGCTCCCGGAGGATTTCTGTGCTCTACATTGATCTACTATAATCCGCTCGACCCTCGGGAGGACAGCGATAGTGTTCTCGGCGCGATATGTTGAGATAGGTTGCGTTTGGTACGTTCAGGCTTGGATACGTTGGGACAGGATAGCAATGTCCTCTGTGATGTACACTGCTATGCGGTGGACTTCTGTGCTCTACTGTGAACTAATACTCCCCGCTTTGCTCAGCGGATTCCAGAAATAGTGGCCGGGCGCGTTAGGTTGTGTTAGGTTACGTTTGGCTAAGTTAGGTTTGTTTGTGTTAGGTTAGGACAACTCTGACTTTCGTGCCACATCCTGCGGTCCCATGGACCCCTGCGCCCTTCTCTCCCCTAATATGTCCTGCTTGGCGATGCGATGTGCAGCAATATCTGGCTAAGCACGTTAGGTTGGGGTAGGTTACGTTTGGCAAGGATATGTTAGGTCAGGATATGTTACTTTATTTTTTACTATTCTGCTTTAGACTCCAATGCAGCGGATATCTACGCTCTGCTGTGCTCTAGTATATTCTTCTTGGCTCTGGGGAGGTCGGTAATAGTGGTGTAGGCACGTTAGTTCGAGTTAGGTTACGTTTGGTTATGTTACCCTGGTTATGTTAGGACGGGATATCTTTGACTTTTGCACTGTACACTGCTATTCGGTGCAATCCTGCGCTTTACTGTTCCCTAGGATATTCTGGTTGGCTATGTGGAGGCCAATAGTATTGGTCTCGGCACGTTAATCTGAGCTTGGTTGCGTTTGGTTGTGTCACGTTTGATAATACTAGGATAGGATAGCTTTTACTTTTGTGCCATACACAGCTATTTGGTCCATTTCTGCGCTCTACGTAGCGCTACTATACTCTGCTCCAAACGCGGGAGGCTGGCAATTGTGGTCTCGGCGCGTAAGGACGAGCTAGGTTGTGTTTGGTTATGTTAAGTTTGGACTGGTTAGAATAGGACAGTTTTGACTTTCATGCTGTACACTGCTTTCCGGTGGATTTCTGCGCTCTACAGTGCGATATCAAACTCTACTCCACTCCCGGTATGCCAGGAATATTGTTTGTGGCACGTCAGACATATTTTGCTTTCGTTTCGTAGTGTTGCGATTCGCTAGGTTAGGATACTATAGCTCTGACTTTTGAGCTGCAACCTCCTTTTGGGCGGATTGCTCCACTCGGCGGCGTTCTATCGTGGTCTGCATTGCCCTTTGGAGGCGAGAAATTGTTGCCGCGGCACGTTAGGCTGAGTTATGTTACGCTTGTTTATCTTGCGTTGGCATGGGTTAGGCTTGGGTAGCTATGACTTTTCCGTCATCTACTGCGATTCTGCGGACCTCTGGGCCCTACTCTCCGCTATTATCTTCTGCATGGCTCTGGGGAGGGCAGGAATAGCGGTCTCGGCTCGTT
Source organism: Eufriesea mexicana (assembly GCF_001483705.2). NCBI lineage: Eukaryota > Metazoa > Arthropoda > Insecta > Hymenoptera > Apidae > Eufriesea > Eufriesea mexicana. Next base: position 64,169 of record NW_016910473.1, read on the forward strand.
AGGTTGAGACAGATGGCGCTGGTTTATGTTACGATTAGTTACGTGAGGAGAGTATAGGTTTGACTCTTATGCTATGCACCGCTATTCGCTGATTTCTGCGTTCTACGCTGCTATAGTATGCTCTGCTTGGCTCTGGGAAGGGCAACAATAGCGGTATCGGCACGTTTGTTTGAGTCAGGCTAAGTTTGGTTATGTCTTATTTGATCGGGGTTAGGCTAGGGCAGCTTTGACTTTTCTGACATACACAGCGATTATATGGGGTTCTGTGGTCTACTCTCCACTAACGTGCGCCGCTTGCCTCTGGGGAGGCCGGCATTTGTGGTCGCAGTACGTTAGTTTGGTTTTGGTTACGTTTGGTTACGTTACGGTTAGTTAGGTTAGAAGAGGATGGCTTTGTGCTTAGTGCTATAGTCTGCTGCAACGCGGATTTCTACTCATTACAATGCTTTAACATTTTCAGCATGGCTCTCAGAAGACCAGCAATAGTGGTCTCGGCACGTATTGTTCTGTCATGTTACGCTCAGCAACGTTGGGTTAGAATATGTTTGGCCGGCGTAGCTTTAACTTTTGTGCTACACGCTGCAATTCGGTGGATTTCTGCTCTCTATGGCGCTTTAGTATGTCCTGGTTGGCTCTGGATGGGCCGGGAATAGTGGTCGCGCCTCGTTATGTTGGGTTGGGGTATGTTCGGTTATGTCACCGTTAGTTTGGTTCGGAGAGTATGGCCTTGACTTTAGTGCTATAGTCTGGAATTAGGTGGATCTCTGCTCCCTACAGTTGTCTAATGCCTTCACCATGGCTCTGGGAATGCAGCAATAGTGGCCTTTGCACATTGCATAGTGACATGTTACGTTCGGTCAGGTTGGGCCGGGCTGAATTTAGTCAGGATAGCTTTAACTTTTGAGCTGCACACTGCTATACGTGGATTTCTGCGACCTACATCGCTCTAATATTTTCAGCTTGGCTCTGGCATGGCCAGCAATAATGGTCTCGGCTCGTTATGGTTAGTCTGGTTACATTCGGTTAGGTTTGTTCAAGGTACGTTTGGTCAGGATAGCTTTAACTTTTGTGCTGTACAGTGCTTTTCGTTGGGCTTCTGCGCTCTGATGTTCTCTAGGATGTCCAGCTAGGCTCTGAGGACGGCAACAACAGCGTTCTCGGCACATTATGTTGTGTCAGGCTATGTTTGGTTACGATCTGTTTGTTTGGGTTTTGCTCGGGTAGCTTTGACTTTTCTGATATACACAGTGATTATATTGCTTTCAGAGTTCTACTCTCCACTAACTAGTTCCGCTGGACTCTGTGGAGGCGAGCAATAGTGGTTGCGGCATGTTAGGTTGATTTATGCTATGTTATGTTATGTTGAGTTGGTTTGGGTTAGGTTTCGGTTGCTTTGACTTTTCTGATGTACACTTCGGTTATATGGATTTCTGCGTTCTACTCTCCACTAACGTGTTCCGCTTGACTCTTGGGAGGCCAGCAATAGTGGTCGAAGCTCGTTAGGTTGAGTTGGGTTACGTTCGGTTAGGCTAGGTTAGGTTAGGTTACGAGACGATAGCTTTGACTTTAGTGCAACAGTCTGCTATTAGGTGGGTTCCATCTCCCTACAGTGATTTAATATTTTCAGCTCGCCTCTCGGAAGGCCAGCAATTGCGGCCTCGGCACGTTAGGTTGTGTTGGGCTATGTATGCTTTGCTGTGTTGGTTTGGGTTAGGTTTGGGCTACTCTGACCCTTCCGATATGCACAGCGATTCTATCTATTTCTGCGACCTTCTCGCTACTAATGTGTTCCGCTTGACTGTGGGCATGACAGTAATCGTGGCCGCGTCAGGATAGGCTAAGTTGGGTTACGTTTTGTTATGTCACATTTTTCTTAGTTAGGAGATGATAGCTATGGCTTTAGTGATATAGCCTGCTATTGGGCGCATTTCTGCGGCATAGAGTGCTGTAATATTTTCAAATACGCCTGGGCTAGGCCAGAAATAGTGGTCTCGTCCAGTTATGATTAGTCTGGTTACGTTCGGTTAGGTTGGGTCTGGCAATGTTTGGACAGGGTAGCTTTATCTTCTGTACTGGACGCTAATATTCGGTGGATATCTGCGGTGTACGATGCTCTAGAATGTCATGCTCGACTCTGGGGAGGGCAGTAATAGCGGCCTCCTCAGGTTAGCATAAGAAAGGGTATGTTCGGCTATGTACCATTCGTTTGGGTCTGTTTTGGGTATCTTTGACTTTTCTGATGTACACAGCATTTCTATGGATTTCTGCGTTCTACTCTATAATAATGTATCCTTCTTGGCTCTGGAGAGGCCAACAATGGTGTTCGAGGCACGCTAGGTTTAGTTGGGATACGTTTGGTTATGTTACGATTTGCTAGGTCAGGAGAGGTTTGCTTTGACTTTAGTGCTATAGTCCGATATTAGGTGGATTTCTGCACCCTACAGTGCTCCAGTATCTTCAGCTTGACCCTAGGAAGGCCAGCAATAGTGGTATCGGCACGCTACTTTGCGTCAGGTTACTTTCGGTTCGGTTGGGTCAGGTTAAGTTTGGTCAGGATAGCTTCATCTTTTGCGCTGTACACTGCTGTTCCTGGATCTCTGAGCCCTACTGTGCTCTAGCATGTCCTGCTTGGCTCTGGGGATGGCGGCAACAGTGCCCTTGGCACGTTAGTGTGAGTTTCGCTATCTTTGGTTATGCTCTGCTGGTTTGGGTTTGGTTTGTGTAGCATTGACTTTTCTGATATACACTGCGATTCTTTGGATTTCTGCGTCCTAGTCTCCACTAATGTGCCCTGCCTGGCTCTGGGGAAGCCCGCAACTGTGGTCGCGGCATGTTAGGTTGAGTTTGGTTACGTCCAGTTATGTTACGATTGGCTGGGTTAGAAGAGGATGTCTTTGGCCACTGGTGCTATAGTCTGCTATTAGGGGGGGTTTCATCGCCCTACTGTGCTCTAATGTTTTAGCTTGGCTCTGGGATGTCCAACAATGGTGGCCTCGGCACGTTATGTTGAGTCACGTTTCGCTCGGTCTGGTTGGGTTATGTCACGTTTGGTTAGGGTAGCTCTAACTATTGCGCTGTGCAACACTATTCGGTGCTTTTCTGCACTCTACTTCGCTCAAGTATGCCTGGCCTGCCTCTAGGGTGGGCTGCAATGGCGGTCTCGGCTCGTTGGTTTTTGTTAGGCTACGTCTGGTTGTATCCTGTTTGTCTGGGCCATGGTTGTATACCTAAGACTTTTCTGATATACACTGCGATTCTATGGACTTCTGCATTCTACTCTCCGCTAATGTGTTCAGCTTGTCCACGGGGTGGCCAGCAGTAGTGTTCGTCGCACGTTAGTTTGAGTTATGCTACGCTTGGTTAGGTTAGGCTTGAATAGGTTTGGTTAGGATGGCTTTGACTTTTGTATTATAAAACGCTATACGGTGAATTTCTACGATCCACTGTGCTCTAATATGTTCTGGTTGTCTCTGGTTATGCCAGCAATATTATTCTCGGCACGTTAAGTTTACCTACGTTACGCTTGCCTTGGCAAGGTTGGGAAAGGTTAGGTTAGGATATTTTCGACTTTTCTGCTGCACATTGCAATGCAGTGGATTGCCGCGCTCTACTGTGCTCTGGTATATTCTGCTTTGCTCTGGGGAGACGAGCAAGTGTGGTCTCCGATCGTTAGACTGAAATAAACTACGTTCGGTTACGTTACGTTGGGGTATGTTAGGATAGGGTGCTTCGACTGTTCCGAGGTACACTACGATTTTGTGGATTTCTGTAGTCTACCCTCAATTAATGTGCTCTGCTTGGCTCTGGGGAGGCCAGTAATAGTGCTCGCGGCACGTTAAGTTGAGTTAGGTAACGCTTGGTTTTGTTACGACTGGATAGGTTAGGGGTGGATAGCCTTGACTTTAGTGCTATAGTCTGCTATTAAGAGGACTTCTCAGTTTTACAGTGATGTAATATTTTCAGCCCGGCTCTGGGAAGGGCAGCAATAGTGGTCCTGGCACGTTATGCTGAGACAGGATACGTTCGGTTCGGTATGGTTTATGGTAAGTTTGGTCAGGATAGCTTTAACTTTTGTCCTGTACACTGCTGTACTGCTAATTTCTGGTCTTTTCTGTGATCTAGTTTGTCCTGCTTGTCTGTGGGAGTGCAGCGATAGCAACCTTGTCACGTTAGTTGGAGCTATGATACGTTTGGTGATCTTCCGTTGGTTCGGGTTAGGTTTGTGTAGCTTTGTCTTTTCTGATATGCACTGCGATTCTATGGATTTCTGCGCTCAACTCTCAACGAACGTGCTTTGCCTGCTTCTGTGGAGGCCAGCAAAAGTGGTCGCGGCACTTTATGTTGTGCCAGATAAAGTTCGGTTGGGCTGGGTTAGGCTAAGTTTGGCTTGGGGAGCATCGACTTTTGTGCTGTACGCTGCTATTCAAGGATATCTGCGATCTACTGTGCCCTATTGTGTACTTCTTTGCTCTGGGGAGCGTAGAAATAGCGGTCTCAGCACGGTACGTTGCGTTAGGCTAAGATTGGTTATGCTCTGTTCGTCTTTGTTAGGTTTGGGTAGCTTCCACTATTCTGATATAAACAGCGATCCAATGCATTACTGCACTCTACTCTCCACTAATGTCTTCTGCTTGGCTGTGGAGCGGCCAGCAATCGTGTTCGCGCCACCGTATGTTGAGCTGGGTTACGTTCGGTTATGTTACGATTGGTCAGGTTAAGAGATGGTAGCTGCGACTTTGGTGCTATAGTCTGCTATTAGGGGGACCACTGCGCCCTTCAGTGTCCTAATATTTTCAGCTTGGCTCTGGGAAGGTCAGCAATGGTGGTCGTGGCGTGTTACGTGGAGTCAGGTTACGTAGGGTTAGGTTTTGTTGGGCTAAGTTTGGTTAGTACAGCTTTATCTTTCACGCAGTACACTGCTATTCAATGGACTTCTGCGCTCTGCTGTTATCAAGTTTGTCCTGCTTGTCTCCGGGGATGTAAGCAATAACGGTCTCGGCACATAAACTGAGTTAGGTTATGTTTGGTAATGTCCAGTTGGTTTGGGTTAGGTTCGGGTAGCTTAGACTTTTGTTATGTACACTGCTATTCGGTGGATTTCTACACCCCACGTTGATCTATTCTACCACGTTCGACTCTGGTGAGGCCAGTAATTGTGGTCACGGGACGCTACGTTGAGTTAGGTTTCGTTCGGCTACGTTACGCTTGTCGGTGTTGGCTTTGGATAGATAAGACTTTCATGGTACACACTGATATTCGGTGGATTTCTACGCTCTACGCTGCTCTACTGTACTCTGCCCGACTCTTGGGATCCGAGAAATAGTGGTATGGCACGTTAGGTCACGTTAGGTTTAGTTTGGATAGGGTAGCTTTGACCTTCTTGATGTAAATTGTTTCTCGGTGGATTCCTGCCATCTACTCTGCTCTACTACAATCTGCTCGGGCCCGTGGCGGCCAGCAGTAGTGGTCGCAGCACGTTAGGTTAATTTACATTAAGTTTTGGTTATGTTAGGTTACGTAGTGTTTGGTTAGGATAGCATCGACCTTTTTGCTTCACGCTGCAATTCTATGGACTTCGGCGATCTTCTCTGCGCTATCGCATTCTGCTTTCCTCTGTGGATGCCACGAATAGTGCTCTCGGCAAGTAAGGTTGAGTTATGTTTCTTTCGACTAGGGTAGGTTTGGTTATATTTGGTAAGGATGGCCTCAACTTTGGCACTATGAACCGCTATCCGGACGATTTCAACGTTCTAGATTGCTCTGATATAATCTTCTTAGCTCTCGTGAGGCCAGAAGCAGCGGTCGTGGCACGTCCGTTTGTGTTACGTTACGTCAGACTATGGTACGTTTGGCTGGGTTAGGCCAGGGTAGCATTGACTTTTGTGCCGTACACTGCTACTCGTCAGATTCCTGCGCTCTACTCTGCTCTAATTCGTTGAGATTGACGTTGGGTATGGCAGAAATAGAGGCCTCTGCTCGTTAGGTTCAGTTGTTCTACTTTTGGCAAGGTTAGGTTATGTCTGGTCAGGTCTGGATGTCTTTGACTCTTGCACTATACATTGTTATTTGGTGGCATTCTGCACTCTACTCTGCTCTACTATACTCTGCACGAATATGGGGAGGTCAGGAATAGTGGTCGTGGCACGATAGGCTTTGCTAGGCTACGTTCGGTAACGTTACACTTAGTTAGGTTAGGACAGGAGAGTTTTGACTATGGTTCTATACATTGCCACTCGGTGGACTGCTGTGCCCTTCATTGCTCTTCCATGCTCTTCTCGACCGTCGCGATACGAGCAATAGTCTTCGTGGCGCGCTTGGTTATGTTAGGTTACGCTTGGTAAGGTGAGTTCAGGTTACGTATGGCTAGTGTAGGTACGACTTTTGGGCTATACACAGATATTTGGTGGATTCCTGCCCTACAATGTGCTCTATTCTAATCTGCTAGACCATGGGGTGGTCAGCAACAGTGGTCGCGGCACATTACTTTGAAATATGCTACGTTAGTCTAGGTTATGTTGGTTTGGGTTTGGTTTGGATATCTTTGACTTTTCTACTGTACGCTGCGATTCTACGGAATTCTGCGCCCAACTGTCGTCTAGTGAGTTCTGCTTGACTCTGTCAAGGCCAGAAATAGTGGTGGCGGATCTTTCGGTAGAGCTTGGTTACGTTTGTTTAAGTTACGCTTGTTAGGGTTCGGTTTTGGGTAGCTTCGCCTTTCTTGGCATAGGCTGATATTCGGTGGGTTTCCGCGCTTTACTGTGATGAACTACACTTAGCTCGACTCTGGGGCGGGTGGGGGGGGGGTGGCGCAATAGTGGTTTCGGCACGATACGCTGTGTTAGGATGCGTTTGGTTTGGTTAGGTTACATCAGGCAAGATTAGGATATCTTCGACTTTTGTGCTTCACGCAGCAATGCGACGGGATTCTGCGCTATACTGTGTTTTAGTATGTTCTCCTTGGCTCTGAGGCGGTCGGCAACCGTGATATAGGTACGTTAGCTTGAGCTAGTCTACTTTCGGTTATGCTAGTTCGGTTAGGTTAGGATAGGATAGCTTTACCTTTCGCGCTATACTCTGCTATTCGGTTGCTTTCTGCGCTCCACGTTGCTCTACTATCATCTACTCGAACATGGGGAGGCCACTAGCGGTGGTCGTGGCACAATATGTTGGGTTAGGTAACGTTCGGTTAGGTTAGGTTGGGCTAAATTTGGTTATGATGGATTTGACTTTTGTGCTATACACTGCTGTTCGGTGGATTTCTGCTCTCTACTATTCTCTAATATGTACTGGGTTGCTCTTGTGAGTCCAGCAATAGAGATCACGCCTCGAAAGCATTAGGTATTCTACGTTCGTTTGGGTTAGGTTGTGTCTGGTTAGGTAAGGATGTCTTCGACTTTTGTGCCATACAATGCTATTTGGTGGCTTTCTGCGCTCTACATTGCTCTACTATACTCTGCTGGACTCCGTGGAGGCAAGTAATAGATGTCTCGGCACGCTAGGTTGAGTTAGCCTACGTTTGGTTATGCTTCGTTAGTTTGGGTTGGGCATGGTTAGATTTGTCTTTCGCGTTAAATACTGTTATTCGGTGATGTTCTGTGCTCTACACTGCCCCACTATACTCCTCTCGCCTCTGGGGATGCCAGCAATGGCGGTCGCGGCTCAGTATGTTGGGTTAGGTTATGTTCGGATAGGTTAGGTTAGGTTAGGTTTGGTCGGGATGGCTCTGACTTTTGCGCTGTAAACTGCTATTCGCTGGATTTCAGCGCTCTACTGTGCTCTCATACGTTGTGCTTGGCGCTGCCGATGCTAGCAATGGAGGTCTCTGTTAGTTAGGTAATCTCATACGTTGTGCTTGGCGCTGCCGATGCTAGCAATGGAGGTCTCTGTTAGTTGGGTATAGAAATTCTACGTTTCGTTCTGTTGGGTTCGGTCTGGTTTGGTAGGGATATCTTCCACTTTTGTGGCTTACATCGCTCTCTAGTGGCTTTCTGGGTTCTACTCTGCTCTACTATACTATTTTCGACTCTGGCAAGGCCAGCAATGGCGGTCTCGTCACATTAGGTTGTGTTACGCTGCTTTCGGTTAGGTTACGACAGGTTACGTTAGGATATGGTAGCTTTGACTCCTATGCTATACATTGCTATTCCGTGTATTTCTGCGCTCTACTGTGATGTAATGTTCCCTGCTTTGATCCGCGAATGCTTGAAATAGTGGCCGCGGCGCGCTGCGTAGTATGTTACGTTTAGTTAGGTTAAGTTTGTTTGGGTGAGGTTAGGATATCGTTGACTTTCGCGCTATACACTGTCGTTCTATGGACCTCTGCGTTTCACTCTCCTCTAGTATGACGTGCTTAGAGGTGGCAAGGCCAGCAATTGTGTGCTAGGCACGTTATGTTGGGCTAGGTTTTGATTATGCTAGGTTATAAATGGTGAGTTTAGGATATCTCCTTCTGTTTTGCTGTGCACAGTTATTCGGGCGATGTCAGCGCTCTACTACAGTCTGATATGTTCAGCTCGGTTCTGGCAGGGCCAGCAATGGTGGTATCGGCACGTTAGTTTGGGTTATGTTACGTTTGGTTATGTTAGGTTAGTTTGGGTTATGTTAGGGTGTCCTTGACTTTTCTGCTATACGCCGCCATTCTATGGACTTCTGTGCCCTGTTCTCCTCTTATATGCTCTGCTTGGGGATGGGGAGCCCTGCAATAATGGTCTCGGCACGATAGGTTGGATTATGTTGCGCTTGGATGTGTCTCGTTTGGACAGGTTGCGATAGGGTAACTTCGACTTTTGTGCAATACACTTCTATTCGATTGATTTCTGCACTCTGCATTGCTCTGCTATACTCTGCTCGACTCTGGGGTCGCCAGCAATAGTGGTCGTGAGGCGATATGTTGAGACATGATATGTTTGGTTAGGTTCGCTTTGGTCTGGTTTGGTTACGATGGCTTTGACTTTTATGCTATACACTGCTATTCGGCGTGTTTCTGCACTCCACTATGCTCTAGTACGTTCTGTACCGCACTGGGGATGCCAAAAATAGTGGCCTCGGCACGGTAAGCAATGTTATTCTACGTTTGGCTAGTTTAGGTTGGGTCGCGTTATGCTGTGATGAATTCGACTTTTCCGCTTTGCGCTGCTATTTGGCAGCACTCTGAGATCTACTGTGCCTAAGTACATGCAGTTCGGCTCAGGGATCTTCAGCAATAGTGGTCTCGTCACTTAAGGTTAAGTTAGGTTGCGTTTGGTTATATTAATTTCGGACAGGCTTGGATAGGGTAGCTATGGCTTATGCACTATACAATGCTATGCGGCCCCTTTCTAAGATCTCTACTGCTCTGGTATACCCTGCCCTACACTGGGGATGCCAGTAATAGTGTTCCTGGTATATTAGTTTGGTCTAGGCTACGTTCGGTTATGTTACGTTTGTCCAGGTTAGGGGAGGATTGCATCGACTTTTGCGTTATATGCTGCTATTCGCTGAAATTCGGCGCTATACTGTGCTCTAATACGCCCTGCTTGGCTCTGGGGAGGCCAGCAATCGTGTTCGGGACACGTTACGGTGTGCTAGGTTACGTTCGGCTATGTCACGAACGGCATGACTACGAGGTGATAGCTTCGACTTTTATGCTATACACTTCTATTCTGCGGATTGCTGCGCTCTACAGTTCTCTAGTGTGTTCAGCTTGGCACTGGGATTCCCAGCAATAGTGGTCTCGGCATTTTACGTTGTGCTATGTTACGTAAAGTTAGGTCGGGTTATGCAAAGTTTGGTTAGGACAGCTTTTACTTTTGTGTTGTGCACTGCTCTTCGGTGCATTTCCGCGATCTACTCTGCTCTTGTATGAGCTGCTTGTCGCAGGGAAGAGCAGCAACAGCGGCCTTAGCACGTTATGCTTAGTTAGCTAACGCTTTGTTTGTCCCGTTTGGTTAGGTTAGTATAGGGTAGCTTTGAATCTTGTGCTATACACTGCTATTCGGTGGATTACTGCGCTCTAATACGCTCTGCTTGGCTCTGGGGAGGCCAGCAATAGTAGTCTCGGCATGTTATGTTGAGTCACGTTCCGTTTGGCTATGTTACGTTTCAAAAGATTAGGAGAGTGTACCATTGACTATTGTGCTCTACATTGCAATGCAGTGCGTTAGTATCCTCTGCTGTGCTCAAGTATACTATGCTTGGCGCATAGGTGGCAAGCAACAGTGGCCTCGGCACGGTAGGTTGTGCTAAGCTACGCTGGTTGTGTTAAGTTCGGTCACGTTAGGATAGGATAGCTTCGCATATTTTCCTGCGCACTGCGATTCTATTCGTTGCTGCGCTGTACTCTAGTCTAGTACGTCCGGCTCGGCTCTGGAGAGGGCAGTATTGGTAGTCTCGGCACGATAGTGCGAGTCAGGTTACGCATGGTTACGTAATGTTTGTTCAGGTTAAAATGGATAGCTCTGACCTTTGTGCTATATACAGCTGTACGGTTGATTTCTGCACTCTACGATGCTATCATATGTTCTGCTTGGCCCTGTGGAGGCCAGAAATGGTGGTTTTGGCTCGTTAGGCACTGTAGTTCTACGTATGTTTAGGTTAGGTTATGTATGTTTATGGTACAACTTCTTTGGCATTTTTGCTATACATTGCCATTTGGTGGCTTCCTGAGCTCTACTAGGATCTACTATAATCTGGTAGACCCTGTGGAGGCCAGCAATAGAGGCCGTGGCAGGACAGGTTTTCTTATGATACGTTTGGTAATGTTATGTTTGGCTGGGTTAGGATAGGACATCCCTGACATTTGAGCTTTTCACTGCTATTCGGTGGTTTTCTGCGCTCTTCTTAGCTCTACTATACCCTGCTCGACCCTGGGGAGGAGTGCAATGGCGGTCGTGGCACAATAAATTGTGCTATGTTCCTTTTGGCTAGGTTAGGTTAGGTAAGGTTTGGTCAGGATGGCTTCGACTTTTTTGCTATACGAGGCTATTCAGTGAATTTCAGCGATCGTGTGTGCTCTAATAGGCCCTGCTTGGCTCCGCGGAGGCAAGCTATAGTGCTCGCGGCACGTTAGGTTGAATTATGTTACGTTTGGTTAAGTTAGGATTTGTTACGTTAGGTTAGGTTATGTTAGGTCGGGTTAGGTTAGATTAGGTTAGGTTAGGTTCGGTTAGGTTAGGTTAGGTTAGGTTACGTTACGTATATTACCCTAACGCAACCCTACCGAACGTAGCCTAACTGTGCGTAACCTGCCGCGAAAACTACTGCTGGCCTTCACAGAGCCAAGCAGAAGTATCTGTGAGTCGCAGTGTGTATCAGAAATGTCAAAGCTACCCATACCTAACCCAAACAAACAGGGCATAACCAAACATAGCATGACTCAACCTGAAGTGCCGAGACCTATATTCCTGCACTCCACAGAACCAAGCAGGACGCACTAGAGAGCAGCAGGTTGCGGAAATCCACCTAACAGCAGAGTACGGCCAAAAGTTACAGCCACCATGAACAAACTTATCCTAACCCAACCTAACCGGACGTTGCCTGACACAACATGATTTGCTGAGACTACTATTGCTGTGCTTCCCAGAGCCAAGATGAGAATGTTATAGCACTGCAGGTCGCAAAAATCCACCTAATAGCAGACTATGGCACTGAAATCAAAGCACTCCTCTCCTAACCCCGCCAGGCGAAACATAACCGGACGTAACATAGCTCAACCTAACGTGCCGCGAATGCTATTTCTTGCCTCCTGGGAGTGGAGCAGAACACATTAGTGGAGAGCAGAGCGCGGAAATCCATAGGGCCGCAGTCTATATCAGAAAAGGATAGGATACCCAAACATAGCCCAAACAAACGGAACATAAACAAACATAGCCTGACTCAACCTATCGTGTCGAGATAGCTATTGCTACCCCCCCCCACCCGCGCCCCTGGTCTAAGCATAACGTACTACAGCACAGTAGAGGGCAGAAATCCAACGAACAGCAATGTAGAGCACAAAAGTCACAGCTATCCTTAACAAACTTAGCCTAACCCATCCTAGCCGGACATAACCTGCGTAACGTGCTGGGACGACTGTTGCTGTCCTTCACAGAGTCGAGCAGAAAATGTTTGAGCACTGAAGGGCGCACAAATACACCTAATAGGAGGCTACATCACAAAGTTCAAAGCTATCCTCTCCGAACTTCACCAACCTTAACATAACCGAACGTAACCTAACTCAACCTAACCTTCCGGGACCACAATTTCTGTCCTCCCCAGAGCCAGGTAGAGCACATTAGTGGAGAGTAGAACCCAGAAACCCCTAGAACCGCAGTGGTTATGAGAAAGGTCATAGCAACCCAGAACTCACCCAAACCAACAGAACATAGAAAGCATAGCCTAGCTCAAACGATGGTACCGAGACCGCTATTGCTGCCCACCCCAGAGCCAAGAATGCTGGATAGCAGCAGAGCGCAGGAATCCACGGAATAGCAGTGTACACCGCAAAAGTTAAAGCTATCCAGTCCAAACTTAGCGTCAGCATACATAATAGAACGCAACATGAACCACCATAACGTGCCGAGACCACTGTCCCTGGCCTTCCCAGAGCCAAGCTGAAAATACTGGGCAATGTAAGGCGCATGAACCTACATAATAGCAGACAGTAGCACTAAAGTAAAAGGTATCCTCCCTTAACCTAGTCAATCGCAACACAACCGAAAGTAACATGTCCCAACCTAACATGCCGCGGATACTACTGCTGACCTCCACACAGCCAAGCACAGCACACTAGCGGTCAGTAGAACGCAGAAATCCATAGAACCTCTGAGTACATCGGAAGGGCCAAAGCTGCCCAAACGTAACGCAAACCAACAAAACATAGCCTACATAGCCTAACTCAACCAAACGTGCCGAAACCGCTATTGCTACACTCCCCCGTGCCAGGCCGGATATGCTAAAGCGCTGCAGATCGCAGAAGTTCACCGAATAACAGCGTACAGCACAAAGTTAAAACTATCCTTTCCAGACTTATCATATCCCGACTTAATCGAGCGCAACCTGACTAAAACGTAACGTGCCGAGACCACTATTGCTTGCATCCCCAGAGACAAGATGAAAATATTAGCGCACTGCAGGGCGCGGAAATCCACCTAATAGCAGACTAGAGTATTAAAGTCACGGCTATCCACTTCTAGCCTAAGCAACTGTGACAAAACCAAGCGTAACGTAACTGAATCCAACGTGTCGCGACCACTACTGCCGGCCTCCCCAGGGCCAAGCGGAACACATCAGTGGAGAGCAGGACGCAGAAATCCATGGAATCGCAGTGCATATCAGGAAAGTCAAAGCTACCCAAATATAATAAAGGCCAACAGACATAACCAAGCACGGCGTAATTCGGCCTATCGCGCCGAGAAAGCATTTGCTGCCCCCCTCCCACAAAGACGACCAGGTCATACTAGGGCACAGAGGATCGCAGAAATTCATCGAATAGCAGTGTACAGCACAAAAGTTACAGCCATCCTAAACAATCTTAGCCTAACCCTGCCTAACCGAACGTAACCTAACCCCACGTAAAGTGACGAGGCCGCTATCGCTGACCCTCACATGGAGAAACTGAAGACATTAGAGCAATTTGGAGCTCAGAAATCCACCTAATAGCGGACTATAGCACTAAAGTCAAAGGTACACACTCCCAACCCAATCGACATATACGTTACATAAACGAACGTAACATAACTCAGCCTACCGTGCCGCGATCACAATTGCTGGCAACCCCACAGCCAAGCAGGACGCATTAGTGGAGAGTCGAACGCAGAAATCCTCAAAATCGCAGTGTATATCAGAGAAGTCGAAGCTACCCAAGCCAAACCCTAACAAACAGAGCATAACCGAACATAGACGGACTCAACCTAACGTGCCCAGGCCGCGGTTGCTGACCTCCCCAGAGCCATGCAGTACATACTAGGGCGCAGTACAGCGTAAAAATCCAACATACAGCAGAGTACGGCACGAAGGTCAGAGATACCTTAGTCAAGCTTAGCGAAACACAACCTAGCAGAACGTAACCTGACCCAACAGAATGTGCCGAGACAACAATTGCAGGCCTTCCCGGAGTGAAGTTGAATATATTGCAGCACTGATGGGAGCAGGAATCCACCTAATAGCAGACTATAGCACGAAAGACAGGGATATCCTCTCCATATCAAACCAATCGCAACGTAAGCAAACTTAACATATCTCAACCTAACGCGCAGCGACCACAGTTGCTGTCCTCCCGAGAGCCAAGCAGGAAGGACTAGCGGAGAGTGGAACGCAGGAATGCATAGAATCGCAGTGTATATCAGAAAAGTCAAATCTTCCCAAGCCTTACCTGAACCAACGGAACAAAACGAAACATAGCCTAGCTAAACTTATCGCGCCGAGACCGCTATTGCTTTCTTTCCATAGCCAAGCAGGACATACTAGAGCGCAGTAGAGCGCAGAAATCCACCTATTAGCAGTGTTCAGCACGAAAGATGAAGCTATCCTGCGAAAACTCAGCCTGACCCAACCTAGCCGAACGTAACATGTCTCAACACAACTCGCCGAGACCACTATTGCAGGCCTTCCCAGAGACAAGCTGAGAATATTAGAGCTCTGTAGGGCTGTGTAGTCCTTTTAAAAGCAGTCTATAAAACTAAACTCAAAGCATTCCTCTCCTAACCTGACCAATCGTGTCGTAACGGAACGTAACCTAGCCCAACCTAACGTGCCGTGACCACAACTGCTGTACTCCCCAGAACAATCCGCAAAATATCAGTCTGTATCTCTAAAGCCATGGCTACCCTCTCCTATCCCAACCAAAAGTAATGTAACCAAACGAAACCGAACTCATCCTGACGTGCTGTGAACACTATTGCTGGCCTCCACACAGCAAAGCAGAGCCCGTTAGTGGTGAGTAGAACGCAGAAATCCATAGAACCGCTATGTTTATCATATAAGCCGAAGCTTCACACACCTAACCCAGACAGAGCATAACCAAGCATAGCCTAACTTACCATAGCATGCCGAGACCGCTATTGCTGCCTTCCGCAGCGCCGAGCAGGACATGCTATAGCACCGAGTAGCGCAGAAGTCCACCGAATAGCAGTGTACAGCACCAAAGATAAAGCTACCCTGCCCATTCTTAACCTAACCCAAACAAACCGAAAGTAACATGACTCAAAATGACACGCCGAAGCTGTTATTCCGGGCCTTCCCAGAGCCAAGCTGAAAAGATTGAAGCACTGTAGTGCGCAGAAATGCACACAATAGCAGACTGTAGCACTTGCGTCAAAGCAATGCTCTCCTAACCTAGCCAGTCGTAACACAGCCAAACATAACCTGACGTAAACTAACGTGCCGCGAACAATATGACTGGTCTCCCCAGAGCCAAGCAGAGCACATTAGTGGAGAGCAGAACGCAGAAACCAATAGAAACGCGATGTTAGTCAGAAAAGTCAAAGATACCCAAAGCTAACCCAGACAAACAGAACATAACATAGCATAGCCTGACTGAACCTATCGTGGCGAGACCGCTATTTCTTGCCTCCCCAGGGACAAGCAGAACACATTAGTGGAGAGTAGAGCGCAGAGGTCCATATAAACGGAGGGTATATCAGGAAAATAAAAGCTACCCAAACATAACCCAAACCAGGAGGACAAAATCAAACGTAGCCTAACTCAGACTAACGTGACGATACCGCCACTGCTGCCGTCCCCAGTGCCAAGAGGGGAATATTAGAGCACGGCATAGCGCAGAAATTCACCGAAGAGCAGTGCACAGCTATAAAGGTAAAGCTATCCTAACCAATCTTAGCCTAACCCAGCCTAACCGAACGTAACCTGATTCAACACAACGTGCCGAGACCACTATGGCTGGACTTCCCAGAACCAAGCTGAAGATATTTGAGCTCCGTAGGGCGCAGAAATCCAAGTAATAGCAGACTATGGAGGTAAAGTCTAAGCAATCCTCTCCTAACGTAACCAATAGTGACATAGACAAACAAAACCTGACTCAACATAACGTTCCGCGACCAATACTGATGTCCTACGCGGAGCCAAGCAGAACACATTAGTGGAGAGTAGAGCGCAGATACCCATTGGATCGCAGTGCATAGCAGAATAGGCAAAGGTACCCAAACCACACCCAAACCAACAGAACATAGCCAAACATAGTCTAACTCGAATTAACGTGCCGAGACCGCTATTGCTGCAGTCCCCGGAGCCCAGCCGGACATACCACAGCAGGCTAGACCGTACAAATCCACTGAATAGCTGTGTACGGCACAGAAGATAAAGCAATCCTAACCAAGCTTAGCGTAACCCAGCCAAAACAAACGTAACCTGACGCAACATAACGAGCAGTGGCCACTTGCGGGCACACCCAGAGCCAACCTGAAAATATTATATCACACTACAGCGCAGATATCCACCGAATAGCAGTATACAGCACAAAGGCTAAAGCTATCCCGCCGAAACTTCGCCTAACACAACCGCACCTGACGTAACACGAACAAACATAACGTGCCGAGACCACTGTTGCTAGCACTCCAGGAGCCAAGCTTAAAATATTAGAGCATTATAGGGCGCAGAAATCCAACTAACAGCAGAATATAGCACTAAAGTCAAAGCTGTCCAACCCTAAGCTACTCAACCGTAACATAGCCGAACGCAACCTAACACAACCTAACGAGCCGCGACCACTACTGCTGCCCTCCGCAAGGCCAAGCAGAACACACTAGTGCAGAGTGGAGCGCAGAAATCGATAGAAAGCAGTGTATACCTGAAAGGTCAGAGCAAACCTAAGTCAAGCCATTAGGGCATATCGGAGCACATCATAGCTCAACCTAACGCGCTGAGGCCGATATTGCTCTCATCCCCAGAGACCAGCCGGTCATACCAGAGCAGAGTAGTGCGCCGAAATCCACTGAACAGCAGTATACAACACTGAAGATAAAGCTAACCCAACCAAACTTTACCTAACCTAGCTAAACGAAACGTAAAATAAAGCAACTTTGCGAACCACGACCACCAGTGCTGGCCGACCCAGGGCCGGGTAGGCTATAGTAGAGCATCGAAAAGCACAGAAATCCATCGAACAGTAGGGTATAGCATAAAAGTCAAACAAACCCTACCCTAACATTACCAAACGTAACATAAGCGAACCTAACATGACAAGCCAACGAGCCGCGGACACTATTTCTGGCATTCCCACAGCAAAGGAGATAATGTTAGATTAGAGTAGAGCGCAGAAGTCCACCGAATGGCAGTGCATAGCACGAATGTCGTAGATATCCTTGCTTAACGTAGCCAAGCATGGCATAGCCAGCCTACCGTTACCCTACCTAACGTGCCTAGACCACTATTACTGAGCACTCCAGATCAAAGCAGGACGTACTAGTGCACGGTAGAGCTCAGAAATGCACCGAATAGCAGAGTACAGCACGAGACTTAGAGCTACGCTGACCAAACATTGCCGGGCCCAGCTTAACCGTACGTAACATCACTCACCGTGCCGAGACCGCTATTGCTGGCATTCCCTGAGCAATGTGGAAAATATTAAAGCACAGTAGGGAGCAGAAATCCACCTGATAGCAGACTATAGCACTAAAGTCAAAGCCATCCTCTCCTAACCAAACCAACTGTAACTTAAACAAACGTAACGCAACTAAACCTAACGTGCCACGACCACTATTGCTGGCTTCCCCAGGGTCATGCGGAACACGTTAATGTACAGTAAAATGCAGAAACGCATATAATCGCTGTGTATATCAGA
Organism: Eufriesea mexicana; assembly: GCF_001483705.2. Classification (NCBI taxonomy): domain Eukaryota; kingdom Metazoa; phylum Arthropoda; class Insecta; order Hymenoptera; family Apidae; genus Eufriesea; species Eufriesea mexicana. The sequence continues at coordinate 81,924 of NW_016910473.1, forward strand.
AAAGTCATGACTACCCAATCCTAATCCAAACAACAGAACGTAACCAAACATTGCCTCTATCTACCTAGCGTGCCGAGACCGCTATTGCTCCCCTCCACAGAGCCAAGCAGGACATTCCAGGGCACAGTAGATCGCAGAAATCCACCGAATAGCAGTGCACAGCACAAAAGATAAAGCTATCCTGACCACACTTATCATAAGCTAACATAACCGAGAGTTACCTGCCTCAACGTAACGTGCCGAGACCACTATTGATGACATTCCCAGAGCCATGCTGAAAATATTAAAACACTGTAGGGCGCAGGGATGCACCTAATGGAAGTCTATATCACTAAAGACGTAGCTATCCCCTACTAACCTATAGAATCGTAACGTAACGATCAGGAAAATAAAAGCTACCCAAACATAACCCAAACCAGGAGGACAAAATCAAACGTAGCCTAACTCAGACTAACGTGACGATACCGCCACTGCTGCCGTCCCCAGTGCCAAGAGGGGAATATTAGAGCACGGCATAGCGCAGAAATTCACCGAAGAGCAGTGCACAGCTATAAAGGTAAAGCTATCCTAACCAATCTTAGCCTAACCCAGCCTAACCGAACGTAACCTGATTCAACACAACGTGCCGAGACCACTATGGCTGGACTTCCCAGAACCAAGCTGAAGATATTTGAGCTCCGTAGGGCGCAGAAATCCAAGTAATAGCAGACTATGGAGGTAAAGTCTAAGCAATCCTCTCCTAACGTAACCAATAGTGACATAGACAAACAAAACCTGACTCAACATAACGTTCCGCGACCAATACTGATATCCTACGCGGAGCCAAGCAGAACACATTAGTGGAGAGCAGAGCGCAGAAACCCATTGGATCGCAGTGCATAGCAGAATAGGCAAAGGTACCCAAACCACACCCAAACCAACAGAACATAGCCAAACATAGTCTAACTCGAATTAACGTGCCGAGACCGCTATTGCTGCAGTCCCCGGAGCCCAGCCGGACATACCACAGCAGGCTAGACCGTACAAATCCACTGAATAGCTGTGTACGGCACAGAAGATAAAGCAATCCTAACCAAGCTTAGCGTAACCCAGCCAAAACAAACGTAACCTGACGCAACATAACGAGCAGTGGCCACTTGCGGGCACACCCAGAGCCAACCTGAAAATATTATATCACACTACAGCGCAGATATCCACCGAATAGCAGTATACAGCACAAAGGCTAAAGCTATCCCGCCGAAACTTCGCCTAACACAACCGCACCTGACGTAACACGAACAAACATAACGTGCCGAGACCACTGTTGCTAGCACTCCAGGAGCCAAGCTTAAAATATTAGAGCATTATAGGGCGCAGAAATCCAACTAACAGCAGAATATAGCACTAAAGTCAAAGCTGTCCAACCCTAAGCTACTCAACCGTAACATAGCCGAACGCAACCTAACACAACCTAACGAGCCGCGACCACTACTGCTGCCCTCCGCAAGGCCAAGCAGAACACACTAGTGGAGAGTGGAGCGCAGAAATCGATAGAAAGCAGTGTATACCGGAAAGGTCAGAGCAAACCTAAGTCAAGCCATTAGGGCACATCGGAGCACATCATAGCTCAACCTAACGCGCTGAGGCCGATATTGCTCTCATCCCCAGAGACCAGCCGGTCATACCAGAGCAGAGTAGTGCGCCGAAATCCACTGAACAGCAGTATACAACACTGAAGATAAAGCTAACCCAACCAAACTTTACCTAACCTAGCTAAACGAAACGTAAAATAAAGCAACTTTGCGAACCACGACCACCAGTGCTGGCCGACCCAGGGCCGGGTAGGCTATAGTAGAGCATCGAAAAGCACAGAAATCCATCGAACAGTAGGGTATAGCATAAAAGTCAAACAAACCCTACCCTAACATTACCAAACGTAACATAAGCGAACCTAACATGACAAGCCAACGAGCCGCGGACACTATTTCTGGCATTCCCACAGCAAAGGAGATAATGTTAGATTAGAGTAGAGCGCAGAAGTCCACCGAATGGCAGTGCATAGCACGAATGTCGTAGATATCCTTGCTTAACGTAGCCAAGCATGGCATAGCCAGCCTACCGTTACCCTACCTAACGTGCCTAGACCACTATTACTGAGCACTCCAGATCAAAGCAGGACGTACTAGTGCACGGTAGAGCTCAGAAATGCACCGAATAGCAGAGTACAGCACGAGACTTAGAGCTACGCTGACCAAACATTGCCGGGCCCAGCTTAACCGTACGTAACATCACTCACCGTGCCGAGACCGCTATTGCTGGCATTCCCTGAGCAATGTGGAAAATATTAAAGCACAGTAGGGAGCAGAAATCCACCTGATAGCAGACTATAGCACTAAAGTCAAAGCCATCCTCTCCTAACCAAACCAACTGTAACTTAAACAAACGTAACGCAACTAAACCTAACGTGCCACGACCACTATTGCTGGCTTCCCCAGGGTCATGCGGAACACGTTAATGTACAGTGAAATGCAGAAACGCATATAATCGCTGTGTATATCAGAAAAGTCATGACTACCCAATCCTAATCCAAACAACAGAACGTAACCAAACATTGCCTCTATCTACCTAGCGTGCCGAGACCGCTATTGCTCCCCTCCACAGAGCCAAGCAGGACTTTCCAGGGCACAGTAGATCGCAGAAATCCACCGAATAGCAGTGCACAGCACAAAAGGTAAAGCTATCCTGACCACACTTATCATAAGCTAACATAACCGAGAGTTACCTGCCTCAACGTAACGTGCCGAGACCACTATTGATGACATTCCCAGAGCCATGCTGAAAATATTAAAACACTGTAGGGCGCAGGGATGCACCTAATGGAAGTCTATATCACTAAAGACGTAGCTATCCCCTACTAACCTATAGAATCGTAACGTAACGAATGTAACTTAGCTAAACCTAACGTGCCGCGACCAATATTGCTGGCCTCCGCAGAGCCAAGCCGTACACATTAGTGGAGAGTAGGCCGCAGGAATCCATAGTACCGCAGTGCACATCGGAAAAGACTAAGCAGCGCAGGCCTAATCCGTACCAACAGGACATAACCATACATAGCCTAACTCAAACCAGCGTTCAAGACCGCCATTTTTGGCCACCGCAGCGCCAAGCAGGTCATACTAGTGGACAGTAGATCTCATATATCCGCCGAATAGCAGTGTACAACACAATAGTTAAAGCTATCCTTACCAAACGTAGCCCATCCCAACCTAACAGAACGTAGCCAGACTGATCATAACGTGCCGAGACCACTATTGCTGGCCTTGGCAGAGACAAGCTGAAAACATTTGAGCACTGAAGAGCGCAGAAATCCACCTAGTATCAGGACATAGCACTAAAGGTATAGCTACCCTCTCCCAAAACGAGAATCGTAACATAACCAACCGTATCCTAACTTACGCTGACGTGTCGCGATCATTGTTTCCGGCATCTCCAGTGCCAAGCAGTACATAGAAGAGCGCAGTAGAGCGCAGAAATGCACAGAATAGCAGTGTGCAGCACAAATTTGGAACTATCCTAACCAAGCATAGCCAAACCCAACGTTGTCGAACGTAACATGACACATCATATCGTGTAGAAAGCAATATTGCCGGCCTTCCCAGGGTCCAGCGGAACACATTAGTGGAAAGTGAAACGCGGAAAATTATACAATCGCAGAGTATATCGGAAAGGACTAAGCCCAAGCTAGCGGAACATAGCCAAACATAGACTGACACAGCCTTACGTACCGAGGCCCCTTTCTCCCTACACAGAGCAAAGCAGGACATACTGGAGCACGGTAGATCGCAGAAATCTATCGAATAGCGGCGTACAGCGCAAAAAGTTGAAACTACTCTGACCAAACATTACCTTAAACAACATAACCGAACGTAACTTGTCGCAAAATAACGTGCCGATACCACTGTTGCTGGCCTTCCGAGAGCCAAGCTGAAAATATTAAAGCACTGTAGGTGGCAGGAATCCACCTAATAGTGGACTATAGCGATAAGTCAAATCGCTCCTCTCCTAACGTGACAATACGAAGCACGACCCAACGTAACATATCTCAACCTAACGTCTCGAGACCACTATTGCTGTCTTTCCCAAAGCCAAGTTGAAGATATTATAGCACCGTAGGTAGCAGAAATCCACCTAATAGCAGACTATACCACTAAAGCCAAAGCTAACCACTCGTAATATAACCAACCGTAACATAACCAAATGTTGCCTAACACAGCCTACCGTGCCACGAACGCTGCTACTGGCCTACACAGAGACAAGCGGAACACACAACTGGAAAGGGGAAAGCAGAAATAGATATATTCCCAGTGTATATCAGAGGAGTGAAAGATGACCAAGCCTACCACAACCAACGGGACGTTACCAAACATAGCCTGACACAACCTAACGTGCCGACACCGCTATTGTTACCCTCCGCAGGGCCGAGCAGGAGATACTAAAGCACAGTAGATCAGGGAAATCCACTTAATAGCAGTGTACAGCACAAAAGTTATATCTATCCTTACCATACACGGCCTAACCCAACCTAGCCGAACGTAACATGACAAAATATAACGTGCCGAGATAATTATTGCTGGCATTCCCAGAGCTATGCTGAAAATATTGAAGCGCTTTAGGATGCGGAAATCCACCTAACAGCGGACTATAGGACTAAAGTCAAAGAGACATTCTCCTAATCTAACCAACAGTAACATAACCAAGCATATCCCATCTCAACCTAACGTGCCGAGATCGCTATTTCTGTCCTCCTCAGAGTCAAGCAAGCCATACTAGAATCCAGTAGAACCCAGTAGTCCACCGAAATGCGGTGTGCAGCACAAAAGTTGAAGCTACCCTTGCCAAACGTACCTTAGCTCAACCTAACCGAGACCACCCTTGCTAGCCTTGCCAGAGTAAAGCTGAAAATATTACAGCACTGTAGGGGGCAGAAATCCACCTAATAGCGGACTATACCACTAAAGCCAAAGCTAACCTCTCCTAACCTGAACAACCCTTAAATGACAAAACGTATCCTGACAGAGCCGAGCTTGCCGCGACCACTACTACTGGCCTAAACAGGGTCAAGGAGAACTCGTTAGCGAAGAGTAGAACGCGGAATTCCATATAATCGCTGTGTATACCAGAAAAGCCAAGTCTAAACAAGCCCTACCCAAACCAATAGAACATAACCAAACATAGCCTAACTCTAGCGAACGCGCCCGAACTTGGTGACATCCCTAGTGCGAAGCAGAATATACAAGAGAACAGTAAAGCGCAGAAGTCCGTGGATAGCTGCGTATAGCAAAAAACTTTATACAATCACATACTGACCTCACCATACGTAACATAACCTAACGTACCATAGTTCTACGTAACGTGCCGAGAACTCTATCACTGGCATCCCGAGGACCGAGCAGAGTGTGCTAGAGCAGAGCAGTGCCCAGAAATCCACCGCATTGCAGTTTATAGCAAAATGGTCAAACTTATACTGACCTAACTTGACCTAACATAACCTACCCAAACGTGGTGTAACGCAACATAACGCTAGGAGACCAATATTGCTGTCCCATCCAGCGCCAAGCAGAGCATATAAGTGCACATTAGAGCGCACAGGTCGACCGAATAGCGGTGTACAGCACAAGGGACAGAGTAGCATATCCTAACGTAACTAAGCGTAATATCTGCATACATAGCTAAAATCAAACAATCGTGCCGAGGCCACTACTGCTGGCCCCCCGAGAGCCAAGCAGAGCATACTAGAGTACATTGGAGCGCAGAAGTCCACCGAATAGCAGTGTATAACACGATAGTCAGTGCTGTCCTGTCCTAATATATTCCATCTTATCATAACCGAACGTAACATAACTAACCCTAACGTACACCGGCCACTATTGCTGGCCTCCACAGAGTTGAGCAAAACCTACTAGAGGACAGAACGGTGCAAATATCCCTTGAATCGCTGTGTAGAGCACTAAAGTCATATCTATCCAGGCGTAACCCAAGCCAACGTAACCTAGCCAAACTTCGCCTACCTCAGCGTAACGCACCGCGGCCACTATTGCTCGCCTCCCCCAGGGTCGATGAGAATATGCTGGAGCACATCAGAGCACAGAAGTCCATCGCATTGCAGGGTATAGCACATAAGCGACATATAACCTTACCTAACTTGACCTAACGTCTCCTCTCTCAACGTAGTGTAACACAACGTACGGTGACGAGACCAATAATGCTGGCCATTCCAGCGCCAAGCATAGCGTACTAGAGCACATTAGAGGGCAGATATCCACAGAATAACGGTATATAGCACAAGAGGCAATGTAGCCTATCCCAACCTAACCAAACGTATCATAAGCAAACGTAGCTAGGTCCAACCTAACGTGCGGAGACCGCTACTGTCGGCCTCCCCTGATCCAAGTAGAATATACTACAGCACTGCAGAGCGCAGAAATCCACCGCGTTGCAGTGAATAGCACAAAGGCCGTAGGTATTCTTACCTAACCATGCCTAACATAACCTAACCGAACGTAGCATAACTCAATATGACGTACCGCGACCACTGCTCCTGGCATCCGCAGAGCCCTGCAGAATGCAGTAGAGCGAAGGGGATGGAAGTGTAAACTCAAGGAATGGCAGTGTAAAGCATAAAGTCAAAGTAGCATATCCAAACCTTGCCAAACGCAAATATACAAACGTAGCCTAGATCAACCTAACCAGACGAGAACACCACTGCGACCTCAATAGAGGAAAGCAGAATGTACTAGAGCACAGTAGTGCGCAGAAGTCAACGGCATTGCAGTGAATAACACCAAGGACGAATATAACCTAACCTAACCTGACTTAACCTAACACTACCAAACATAGCATATCCCAAAGCAACGTGCCTTGACCACAGCACCTAGCAAACCTGGAGTCCAGCAGAATGTAGTATTACACCGCCGACCACTGAAATCCACCGAATAGCAGTGTACAGCGCAAGATTTGGAGATATCCTAACCTAACCTGACATAAACTAGCCTAAAGTAACGAAGCATATCTGAGCACAATGTGCCACCACCACTACTTCTGGACTCCTCAAACCGAAGCGTAATGTAGTAGAGCAGAATGGATCACAGAAATCCACCTGACAGTAGTGTATATCGCGAAAGTCGCAGGTATCCTAACCAAATGACCCTAACGTAATCTAATGGAACGTAGCCTGACTTAACGTAACGTGCATCGACCGCTATGGCTGGTATCCACAAGACCAAGCAGAGTATAGTAGAGCACATTCGAGGGCAGAAGTCCTCCGAATAGCAGTGATCAGCACGAAAGTGTATATAACCATACTGAGCTTGGCATAACCTAACCTAACCAAACATATCGTAATGCAACCTGACATACCGAGACCACTATTGCTTGCGTCGCCACAGCCAAGCAGGAAATATTGGAACACCGAGGAGCGTAGCTATCCGCGCATTGCAGTGTATAGCACAAAAGTTTAAACTGCCCCATATTATCCTCACCAAACGTAACATATCCAAGCTTATCCCAACACCACATAGCATGACGAGACCCCTACTGCCGGCGCCCGCATACGCAAGCAGAATGGAGTAGAGCACATTAGAGCGCTGAAATCCAGCGCATTGCAACGAATAGCACTAAAGTCGAAGATATCCTAACCTAACATGACCATACCCAACCTACCCAAACGTAGTTTAACTACTCATGTCGTGACAGGACCAATATTGCTGACCTCCCAAGAGCCGAGCAGAACAGGTTAGAGCACAATGAAAAGCAGAAATTCTCCGAGTAGCAGTGTACTGCCCAAAAGTCATGGTTATCATTTTCCTAACCTAGCCAAGACGTAACGTAGCCATACGTAACGTTACTGAACCCAACGAACGGTACCAGTATTGCTGGCAACCGCAGAGCCAAGCAGATGATATTAGAGCTCATTAGATCGCAGAAATCCTTCCAACTGCAGTGTACAGCACAAAAATCAAAGTAGCCGATCCTATCCTGGACAAACGTAACGTACACAAACGTAACATAATTCAAGCTAACCTGACGAGACCACATTTGCTGGCCTCCAGAGGGACATGCAGTATGTACTGTAGCACAGTAGTGCGCAGAAACCGACCGCATTGCAGAGAAAAGCGCAAAAGCAGTAGAAACGCTTGCATAACCTGTCCTAACCTATATTGACCTAAAGTAGCATAACTGAACATAACGTGCAGCGACCACTGCTCCTGGCATCCGCAGAGCCAAACAGAATGTAGTAGAGCACAGTAGATCACAGAAACCACCGAATAATAGTGTATAGCACGAAAGTCAAGGAAACCCTCACCAAACATCCCCAACGTAACTCAATGAACCGTAACACAGCACAGGCAAACGTGGCGAGAATACTATTACTGGTAGCCACGGAGCACAGCAGAGCATATTAGAGCACAGTAGATCACAGAAATCTGCCAAATAACAGTGTGTAGCACGAAGGACAAAGCTATCCTGGACAAACGTCACCCAACCTATCCTAGCCAAGCATATCCCAACTGAAAGCAACGCGGCGCGACCACTATTGCTAGCCTTCCCATTGTCAAGCATAGCACTGTAGAGCAATGTAGAGCGCAGAAATCCACCGAACAGCAGTATATAGCACAAGAGCCAAAGAAATCCTAACCAAACCATCCTAACCTACCCTAACGAAACGTAACATAGCTCAATCAATCATGCCGAGGCCACTATTACTGGCCACCCCAGGACGAAACAGAACATATTAGAGCGCAGTAGAGCACAGAAATCCGCAGAATAGCAGCGAATGGCACAAAAGCCTGAGACAGTGTCCGAACCTAACCAAGCGTAACATAAGCAGACGTAGCAAAACTCAACGTAAATTGCCGCGACCGCTATTGGTGGCCTTCGTAGAGCATAGTGTATCCAAGAATGGCAATGCCGTGAAGAGCACAAAAGCCGTAGAAACCCTTACCTAACCTGACCTAGTCTACCGTAACCGAAGGCAGAGTAACAAAACGTGATAAGCCGCGACCACCGCTGCTGGCATCCCCGGAACAAAGCAGAATGTTGTAGAGCGTAGTAATACGCAGATGTCCACCGCAATGCAGTGAGTAGTTCACAAGTGGAAGATAACCTAACCTAACCTGGCCTAACCTAACCTAACCAAACGTAGCATCTCTCAACATAATGTGCCGCGGCCACTGCTGCTAGCCTCCCCAGAGCAAAGCAGAATGTAGTAGAGCACAGTAAACCATAGAAACACATCGAATATCTGTGTATAGCACGAAAGATGAAGCTACCGTAACCAAACATAGCCTAACCCAACCTAACCAAGCGTAAGCTAGCTCAACCTGACGTGCCACGGCCACTATTGTGCGCCTCCGCAAAGTCCAGCATAGTGTAGTAGGGCAATGTAATCCTCAAAGAAATCCTTACAGAACCTTCCGAACGTAACCTAACGAAACGTAACGTGTCTCGACCTAACGTGCCGAGACCACCATTAGAGGCCACCCCAGAGACAAGCAGAGGGTATTAAAACAAATTAGAGCGCAGGAATCCACCGAATAGTAGTTTATAGCCTAAAGGTCAAAGAAATGTTGACCAAACCTTCCTAACCTAACAAAACGAAACGTAAGCTAACTAAACCTAACGTGCCGAGACCACAATTACTGGCCACCCCAGGGCTAAGCTGAGCGTATTAGAGCACAGTAGAGCGCACAAATCCGCCGAATATCAGTGTACGCCACGAAAGTTAAGGCTATCCATAACTATCCCAAACAAACGGAACCTAACCAAACATAGCATAACTGAACCTGACGTCCCGCGGCCTCCACTGCTGGCATCCACACGGCCAAGCAAACTAGAGTATAGCACGGTAGA
>NW_016910473.1:91836-153394 GCF_001483705.2 Eufriesea mexicana
GCTATCCATAACTATCCCAAACAAACGGAACCTAACCAAACATAGCATAACTGAACCTGACGTCCCGCGGCCTCCACTGCTGGCATCCACACGGCCAAGCAAACTAAAGTATAGCACGGTAGATGGCAGGAATGCAACGAATAACTGTGTATATCACGAAATCCAGAGCTATCCAAACCAAACCTAACCTAACCTGACCTAGCCAAACGTAACCCAACTCAACCCAACGTGCCGCAACCGCCATAGCTGGCCTACTGAGAGTCGAACAGATTTGAGTAGGGCAACGTACAGCGCAGAATCCCACAGAATAGCAGTGTAAAGCACAAAAGTCAAAGCTATCCTCTCCAAACCTAGCCAAACGTAACACAACCGTACGCATCGTACTTTTCCTAACGTGCCGAGACCACTACTGCTGGCTTACACATAGCCAAGCAGAATGTACTAGATTTCAGGGGAGCGCAGAAATCGAACGAGTAGCAGCTTGTAACACATATGACAATGCAGTCATAAGCAAACATAACATAAGCTGTCCAAACAATACGTAACGTATCTTAACCAATCGTCCCGCGGCTGCCATTGCTGGCCACTCCAGAGACAAGCAGAACAGATTAGACAGCAGCATAGCACTGAAGTCCACCGAGTAGGAGCGTATAGCACAAAAGCTGAAGCTATTCTCTCCTAACCTATCCAACCGTGGCATAGCGATTCGTAACCTTAGACAAAGTATCTTGCCGACACACTGTTCCTGCCCCCCCCCCTGACAGGACTAAGCAGGGCATACTAGAACACAGTAGGGCGCAAAAATTCTAGGAATAGCAGTGTACACCACGAAAGTCAAAGCTATACAGACATAACCCAAAGTACCGTAACCCAACCAAACGTAGCATAACTAAACCTAACGTGCCGAGAATACAATTGCTGGCATCCACGGAGTGGAGCAGAGCATAGTGGCGCAATGTAGAGCGTGGAAATTCACCGAATAGCGGCGTATAGCACAAAGGTCAATGCTATCGTAGCCAAATCTAGCCAAACCTAACCAGGCCAAACGTAACCAAACTCAACCTAGCTCAACCTAGCGTACAGAGACGACCATTTCTCTCCTCTCCACAGCTAAGCAGAATATACTGGAGCAAAGTAGAGCGCAATAATCCACCGCATTGCAGTTTATAGTACAGTAGTCAAAGATACCCCAACCTAACCAGACAATGCCTAGGGCGCCTAGACCACTAATGCTGTCCTCTTTAAAGACAGGCAGAGGCTGGCAGCCCAATTCAGAGCGCAGGTATCCGCCGATAGCAATGTACGTCACATGAGTATAAATTATCCTATCCTAACCTCGCTAAACGAAACACAACTGAACGTAGCATTGCTCAGCGTAACGTGCCGAGACCGCTATTTCTGGCATTCTCAGAGCCAATCGCAGCATACTAGAGCACACTAGAGCGCAAAAATCCCCCGAATAGCAGCGTACGTCACAAATGTCAGAGCTAGAATATCCAAATAAGTTCAATCTAAACGCGACTGGGCGTAACATAACTAAACCAAACCTACCGAGACAACTATTGCTGGTCCGCCAGTGCCGAGCAGAACATATTAGAGCATAGTAGAAAGCAGAGATCCACCGCATTGCAGTGTATAGCACCAACGTAGATGCAGTCTATCCCAACCTTGCCAAACGTATCATATCCAAACGAAGCATATCTCAACCTCACATGACGAGACAACCATTGCTCGCCTCTACAGAGACAAGCAGAAGATATTAGAGCACAGTAGAGCGCAGAAATCCACCGAATAGCGGAGTATAGAACAAAAGACGTAGTAGCTTGTCTTAACCAGCCTATCGTCGCGAACCCAGAAGTAGCATAAACATACCTTACATGACGAGACCACAATTGCTGTTCCCCACTGAGACAGGCAAAATATACCAGACCAGAGCAGAGCGCAGAAATCCAAGTCATCTCAATGCAAAGTATAAAGTGAAAGGTAACATGACCATACTAGACCCAACCCGACCTTACCAATCGTAGCCTAACTCAATATAACGTGCCGAGACCACTATTCTAGGCCACCCCAGAGCCAAGCAGAATATAGTAGAGCGCAGTAGAACACAGATATCTACCGAATAGAAGTGCATAGTACGAAAGGCAAAGATAATCTGACCTATCCTAACCAAACGTAACATTCCACAACCTAACGTGCCGCGGCAACAATTGCTGGCCCCCGCCCGGAGACATGCAGGAAATGTTAGTATACAGTATAGCGCAGAAATCCGCGGACAGAAGTGTATAGCACAAGTGCTTAAACCATCCTAACCTAAACTCACCGAACGTAACGTAGCCGAACGCAGCATAACCCAAACTAACGTGCCGACACCGCCATTGCTGGCCTCCTCAGGGCCAAGCAGAATATTCAACAGCACGGCGTAGCGCAGAAGTCCACGGCGTTGCAGTATGTAGCAATAATGTCAAACCTATTCTGACCAATCCTGACCAAGCCTATCCTTTTCGAACGTAGTGTAACACAAAATAACGTGGCGTGTCCAATGCTTCTGTCATCCCCAGAGCAAAGCAGAATATGCTAGTGCACAGTAGAAAGCAGAAATCAATCGAAAACTAGTGTATATCACAAAAATCTGAGATATCATATCCTCATGTGTCCAATCATAACATAACCAAACATAACATAACACAACTTAACGCACGCGACCATTGTCTCTGCAGAGGCCAGCTACAGTGGCGTCGGCACGTTAGGTTGAGTTAGGCTACGTTTGGTCTGATTACGTTAGGCTCGAATAGATATGACTTTCGTGGGATACGCGGCTATTCGTTGAATTTCTGCGGTCAACATTGCTCTACCATAATCTGCTCGCCTATGGGGAGGCCAGCAGTAATGGTCGTGGCAGGAAAGTTTGAGTTAGGTTACGTTTGTTCAGGTTAGGTTAAGTTAGGCTAGGGGAGGGTAGCTTTGACATTTGTGCTTTTCACTGCTATTCGGTGGATTTCTGTGCTCTACTGTCCTCTAATAATCTCTGCTCGAATCTGGGGAGGCCAGTAATTTTGGTACCGGCGCGTTAGTTTGATTTAGTCTACATTTGGTTGTGTTACATTTAGTTGGGTAGCAGGGTATAGCATTGACTTTTGTACTATATGCAGCTGTTCGGTGGACTTCTACGCTATACTGTGCTCTAATATGTCCTGCCTATTTCTGGGAAAGGCAGAAGTAGTGGTCTTGGCACGATATGCTGAGTTAAGCAACTTTTGTTTGGGTTAGGATAGGTAAGGCTTGGTTGGGCCATCTTCGACTTTTGTGCTTTACACTGCAGTGCGGCGCATTTCTGCGCTCTACTGCGCTCCAGTATACTTTGATTGGCTCTGGAGAGGTCAGCAATGGTAGCCGCGTCACGTTAGGTTGTGTTAGGTTACCTTTGGTTACGTTACGATTGGTTAGGTTACGATGGACTAGCTACGACTTTTGCGCTGTACACTGCTACTCGGCGGGTTTGTGCACTCTACTCTGCTCCAGTATGTTCAGCTTGACTCTGGGAGGTACAGCAGCAGTTGCATCGGCACGTTACGATGGGTTAGGCTACGTTCGGTTAGGTTAGGTTATGTCATGTTAGGTGGGTGTATAAACGTCTCTTGCGCTTTACGCTGCCACGCGTGCTTTTCTGCGCTCTACTCTGCTCTAGTATATTCTCGTTGGCTCTGAGGTGGTCAGAAATGGTGTAGGGCGGTTAGGTGGAGTTACATAACGTTAGGTTATGCTATGTTTTGTTCGGTTAGGCTAGGACAGCTTTGACTTTTGTGCTATACACTGCTATTCGGTGGATTTCTGAGATCTGCAGTGACCTAATATGCTCTGATTTGCTATGGGTCGAGCAGAAACTGTGGCCGCGGTGCGTTAGTTATGGTTAGGTTACGTATTCTTGGGTGAGATTTGTTTTGGTTAGGATAGGATGCATTTGACTTTTGTGCCGTACACTGGAATGCGGTGGATCTCTGCGCTCTACTGTGATCTAGTATGTACTGCTTGGCCCTGTGGATGCCAGTAATTGTGGTTTCGGCAGGTCAGGTTGAGACTGTTAACGTTTGGTTTCGTTACGTTTGGTTAGGTTAGGCCAGTATTACTTCGACCTTTGCGCTGTAAGTTTCTATTAGCAGCAACACTGCTACCCTATGGACTTCTGGACTCTACTGTGCTCTATCATACCCTGCTTATTTCTGAAGACGCCAGCAATAGTGATCGCGGGACTTTTGCTTGTTTTACGTTACATTCGGTTAGGTGAGGTTAGGACAGCCATGGTCTGGTTATCCCTGCCTTTTTTGTTACGCAATGCACTTCGCTGGATTTCTTCGCTCTACGTTGCTCTACCATACCGTGCTCGACTATGGGGTCGCCAATAATAGTGGTCTCGACTCGTTAGGTTGGGTTAGCATACGTTTGGTTAGGACACGTATGCCTGTGTTAGGTTAGGACAGCTTTGACTTTTGCGGTATACACTGTTATTCTGTTGACTTCAGCGCTCTACTCTGCTCTACTGCATTCTGTTAAGCCCTGGGGCATTCAGCAATAATTGTCACCGCTCGCTATGCGGAGTTAGGCTACGTTTGGTTAGGTTAGGTTAAGTCACGTTAGGTTAGGATTTCTTTGACTGTTGTGCTGCACACTGCAGTGCGGCAGATTTCTGCGCTCAACTGTGCTCTTGTATTATCAAGTTGGCTCTGTGGATGTCAGCTATAGTGGTCTCGGCACGGTAGGTTGCGTCAGCCGACGTTTGGCTTGGTTATGTTCGCCTGTGGTAGTCTTGGATAGCTTTGACTTTCGTGCTATACTCTGCTACTCGGTGTCTTCCGGCGCTTAATATGATCTGCTCTGCTCCGGGATGGCCAGCAATAGCAATTGCGGCTCCTTAGGTTGTGTTATGTTACCCCTGGGTATGTTAGGATTGGTTTGGTTTGTGGAGGATAGCTTCGACTTTTCTGCTATACAATGCGATACTATGGGTTTCTGCGCTCTACTCTGCCCTAATATGCCCGGCTTTGCTCTGACTAGGCCAGAAATATTGGTCTCGGGGTATTAGGTCGGGTTAGGCTACGTTTGGTTAGGTTACGTTTGTGTGGCTTTGGCTATCGTAGCTCCGACTTTCGTGGTATACACGGCAATTCGGTGGATTTCTGCGCTCTACTGTGCTATAATATGCTATGGTTGGCTCTGGAATGCCAGCAATTGTTGTCTCGGCACGTTCCGTTAGGTTAGGCTACGTGTGGTTCGGTTAGGTTAGATCAGGATTGGTTAGGATATCTTTGACCTTTGTGCTGTCTACTGCTTTTCAGCTGATTACTGCCCACTATATTGCACTTCTGTACTCTGCTCGACTCTGCGGAGGCTAGCAATGGTGGTCCCGGCACGCTAGTTTAATTTATGCTGCGTTTGGTTATGCAACGTTTGGTTATGCTACGATGGGTGAGGGTATGAGAGGATATCAATGACTTTTGTGGTATACGCTGCTATTCGGTGGAACTGTTCGCTATACAGTGCTCTAATATGCTCTGCTTGGCTCTGGGTAAGCCACAAAAAGCGGGCTCGGCACGTTAGGTTGTGTTAGGTTACGTTCGTTCTGGTTAGGTTGGGCTATGTTAGTGGAGGATAGCCTTGACCTTTGTGATATACACTGCTATAGGATGGGTTTCTGCGCTCTGCTGTGATATAATATGTTGAGCTTGGCTATGGGAGGACCATCAAGTGCGGCATCTGCTCTTTATATTCGGTTAGGCTACGTTTGGTTAGGTAAGGTTAGGTCAGGTTTGGTTAGGATATCTTTGACTTTTGCGTCTTACACTGCAATGCGGCCGACTTCTGCGCTCTACTGTGCTCTAGTATGCTCTGGTTGTCTCTGTGGAAGGCGGCAATAGTGGTCTGGGCACGTTAGGTTTGGTGAGGTTACGTTTGGTTTTGCTACGTTTTGTTACGTGAGGTCAGGATATCTTTGACTTATGTGCTACACACTGCTATTCGGTGGATTTCTGCTCGCCGCTGTGAACAGGAATTCCCTGCTTTGATATGTGGAGGCAAAAAATAGTGGCTGCGGTGCGTTAGGTTGAGCTAGGTTACGTTCGGCTCCGTTGCGATTTGTTGGGCTAGGAGGGGCTAGCATTAACGTTTGCGCTGTACACTGCTGTTCGTCGGTCTTCTGCACACTACTGTGCTCTAATGTGTTCATGTCCACTCTGGGAGGGACAGCAATATTGGTATCGACACGTTATGTTAAATTATGCTACGTTTGGTTACGTTAGGTTAGGTCAGGTTAGGTTAGGGTATCTTCGTCTTTTGTGCTTTACTCAGCAAAGCGACCGATTTCTGCGCTCTACTGTATTCTGGTATATTCTGGTTGGCTCCGCGGTGGTCAGCAAGAGCGGTCTTGGCACGATATGTCAGGTTATGCTACGTTTCGTTTTGTAATGCTCGGTTAGGTTAGACTAGGGCAGCTATGACTTCTGTTTTATAAACAGTTATTCGGCAAAGTTCTGCGCTCCCATTACTACGTAATGCTGAGTTAGGCTACGTTTGCCATGGTTAGGTTAGGTCTGGTTAGGTTAGTGTATCAATCACTCTGTGCTTTACACAGCAACGCCGCGGATACCTGTAGTCCTCTGACCTCTAGTATATTCTGCTTGGCTCTGGGGAGGTCAGCAATAGTGGTCAGGGTACGTTTGGTTATGTTATGTTACGTATGGTTAGGCTGGGATAAGTTATGTTTAGTCACGTTATTGTTGACTTTTGTTCAACACACTGCTCTTCGGTGGATTTCTACGCTCTACATTGCTCTACTATACTCGGCTTGACTCTGGAGTGGCCAGAAATTGTGTTCGTGGCACGATAGTTTAACTCATATTACGTTCGGTTAGGCCAGGTTGGGTTAGGTTTGGCTATGATGGTTTTGACTTTGGTGATGTACACTGCTATTAGTAGGATTTCTGCTCTGTACTGTGCTCTGGTATGTTCTGCTGGGCACTGGGCAAGCCAGAAATAGCGGTCACGGCTCGTTAAGTTTAGTTAACCTACGTTTGGTTAGACTTGGTTAGGGCAGGTCAGGTTAGGACATATTTGACGTTTGTGCTATATGCTGCTGTTTGGTGGCTCTCTGCGCTGTACTGCGCTCTAGTATGTTCTGCTTGGCTATTACATCAATAGTGGTCTCGGCACGATCCGTTAAGTTCTGATACGCATTATTATGCGTTTGGGGAGGTTGGGTTCCGACAGCTTCGTCTTCTCTGCTATAAACTGCAATTCTATTTATTTCTGCGCTCTGCTCTCCTCTAATGTGCTCTTCTTGACTCTGTGGAGGCCAGGAATACACCCCGCGGCACGATAGGTGTTGTTAGATTACGTTTGGTTAGGTTAGGTTAAGTTCACTTAGGTTTGGATAGCTTTTACTTTTTCCGCAAGGACAGCTGTTAAGTGGATTCCTGCGCCCTGCTCTACTTTACTATACTTTGCTAGACTCAGGGGAGGCTAGCAGTAGCTGTCGTGGGACATTACGTTATGTTATGTTGCGTTTGGTTATGTTAGCTTGGAGTATGTTTGGCAAGTGTAGCTATAACTATCTCAGAATACACTGTTGTTCGGCGGATTTCTATGCTCTACTGTGCTCCACTATATTCTGCTTTGCTCTGTGGATGACAGCAGTAGTGTTCGCTGGACGATACATTGAGCTATCCTGCGTTTGTTTCGGTTAGGTTAGCTTAGGCCAAGTTTGGTCAGGATAGCTATTTCTTTCGTGATATACACTGTTGTTCGGTGGATTTCTGCGATCTGCTGCGCTCTACTACTATCGGCTTGGCTCTTGGGAGGCCAGGTGCAGTGGCCGCGGCACGCTCTATAGAGTATCGCTGCGTTTGGTTTGCTTAGGTTTGGTTAGGTTAGGATGTGGTATCTTTGCAATAAAATCATTGCAATGCGGCGGATTTCTGCGCTATACTGTGATCTGGTAAAGTCTTCTTTTCTGTGCGGAGACGAGCAGTAGCGGTCTCGGCTCGTTGGTTTGAGTTTAGCTACGTTTGCTTATGTTACGTTTGTTTTGGTTCGGACACGCTACTCTGTCTTTTGTGACGTAAACAGATAATCGGCGGATTCCCGCGCTTTAACGTGCTCTAATGTGTTCTGCTTGGCGCTGGATAGGTCAGCAATGTCTGTCCCTTCACGCTACGTTTGATTGCACTATGTTTATATGGGTTAGGTTAAGCCATGTTACGCCAGGATATGTTTGACTTTTGTGTTATACACTGCAATGCGTGGCGTTTCTGCTCTCTACTGTGCTCTGGCATATTCCTTACTGCTCCGCGCAGGTCAGGAATGGCGGTCTCGGCACGGGAGGTTGAGCTATGCAACGTTTGGTTATGTTCCGTTAGGTGAGTTTGGGATATAAAAATCCAGGCGACTGTGCTATAAACTTCTATCCTCCGATATCTGCGCGGTACTGTGCTCTCATATTTTCTGTTTGGCTCTGTGGGGGCCAACAATAGTGGTATCGGTGAGTTACGTTTGGGTAGGCTACATTGGCATATGACAATTTTGGTTACGTTAGGATAGAATACCATAGACTTTTGTGCCATTCACCGCTATTCGGTAAATGTCACCGCCATACTGCGCTCTAATATGTACTTCATGGCTTTGGGGTGGCTAGTAATTGTGGTCTCGGCATGTTAGTTTGAGTTATATTACGTTCCGTTCGGGTAGGTTTGGAAGGCTTGGTCAGGATTTCTACGTCTTTTGTGCTATAAACTGCTATTCGGCGGATTTCTGCGCCCTACAATGCCCTACAATATTCTGCTTGGCTCTCGGGATGACACCAGCAGTGGTCGCAGCCTCACGTTATTCTATGCTACGTTTGGTTAGGCTAGGTTAGGCCAGGTTTGGTTGGGGTATCCCTGACTTTTGTAACATTCACTGCTATTCGGTGCATTTTTGCGCTCTACATTGCTGTACTTTACCGTGTTCGACTCTAGGAGGCGACTAATAACGGTCGCGGCACGTTAGGTTGTGTTGGGGTACGTTTGGCTAGGTTATGTAAGGCTATGCGTTGATAGGATAGCTTAGACTTTCGTGCTATACATTGTTTTTCGGTCGATTCCGGTGATACACTGTGCTCTACTGCATTCAGCTTGGTTATGGGGTCTCCAGGGGCAGTGGTCTCTGCACTTTATTTAGAGATGTGCTACGCTTCTGTAGGTTTGGTTAGGTCAGGTTGGGTTAGTGTATCTGCGGTTTTTGTGCTAGTCACTGCAGTGCGGGGGATTTCTGCGCACTACCGGGCTCTAGAGTACTCTGCTTTTCTCTGTGGATGTCAGCAATATAGGTCTCGTCATATTAGGTTGTGTTAGGCTACGTTCTTGTATTTACACTTGGCTAGGTTAGGAGAGGCTGCCCCCGACGTCTGCGCTATTCACAGCTATTCGGAGTATTTCTGCGCTCTAGTATGCTCCTATGTGCTCTTCCTGGCTCTGGGGAGGCCATCAATATTGGCATCTTCGCGTTGTGTCGAATTACTCTACGTTTGGATAGTTTCGGTAACGTCAGGTTATGTAAGGATATGTTTGACTGTTGTCCTATACATTGCAGTGAGGTGGTTCTCTGCTCTCCATTGTCCTCTAATACATTCTGCTTGGCTCTGCGGTGGAATGCTATAGTCGTCTCGGCACGTTAGGTTGAGCTATGCCACGTTCGGTTATATTAAGTTTGTTGAGTTTAGGATAAGATAGTTTACTCATCTGTGCTCTAAGCTTCTGTCCTCCGACTTCTGCGCTCCACTGCGTTCCATTATTAACTGCTTGGCTCTGGTGAGGCCAGCAATAGGGGTCTGGTCGCATTAGGCTTAGTTATACTACGCTTGCATATGGCAATTTTGAATACTTTTGGATAGAATAGCTCATACTATTGTGCCATTCAAAGCTATTCGCTGGAATTCTGCGCACTACTGGGCTCTAATATGTTCTGCTTGGCTCTGGGGTTGTGAGCAATAGTGGTCCCGGCACGTAAGGCTGAGAAATGTTACATTTCATTAGGTTAGGTCAGGTAGGCTCGGATGGGATTCCTCTGACCTTTGAGCTATTAGCCGCCCTTCGGTGGATTTCTTCCCTCTATATGGCTCTACTATTTTCTCCAGGACCCTGGCGTGGCGAGCAATATTGAGCCCGTCACGATATGTTGAGTTACACTACGTTCCGGTAGCTTAGGTTGGGTAAAGCATGGTTAGGATAGATTTGGCTTTCATGCTGTACACTCCTATCAGGTGGATTTCTGTGATCTACTGTGCTCTACTATATTATGCTTGGCTCTGGGTACGCCAGCAGCAGTGGTGGCTGCACGTTACGTAAGGTTATGCTGTGTTCGGTTAGGTTAGGTGAGGCCAAGTTTGGTCAGGATAGCTCTGACTTACGTGCTCCAGACTGTTATTCGGCGTATTTCTGTGATCTAATGTGCTCTACCAGATTCTGCTTGGCTATGGAGGGGCTAGGAGCAGTGGTCGCTGCACGTTATGTTGTGAAATGCTACGTCCGGTTAGGTTAGGTTAGGTCAAGTTACGTTAGGGTATCTACGGCTTTTGTGCTATTCACTGCAATACGGTGGATTTCTTCGCTATACTGTGTTCTGGTATTTTCTGCTTGCCTATGTGGAGGCCAGCAGTAGCGGTACCGTCGTGATAGGCTGTGGAACGCTCCGTTTGTATGTGTTACGCTTGTCCTGGTTAGGATAGACTACTTCGACCTTTGTGCTCTACACTGCTGTTCGGTGCATTTCTGCGCTCTAATGTGCTCTAATATGCCCAGCTTTGCTCTGGGGAAGACAGAAGCAGTGGTCGCTGCGCGTTATGTCGTGATATGCTACGTTCGGTTAGGTTAAGCTTGGTTAGCTTAGGATAGGATATATTTGCCTTTCGTGCTATACACGGCTGTTCTCTGGATATCTGCATTCTACTGTGCTCTAGTACGTTCCGCTTGGCTCTGGGTGGCCAGCAACAGTGGTCCCAGCACGTTACGTTGACTTAGGCTGCGATATGTTAGTCCACGTTTGTACAGGCAAGGATTGGTTATCTTCGACTTTTGTTCTATACACCGCAATGCAGCGGGTTCCTGCGACCTACTTTTCCCAAGTATATTCTGCTTGCTTCTGGGGAGGCCACCAAAAGTGGTCTCGACACGTTAGCTTGAATTAGGTCACGTTTGCTTCTCCTACGATCGGCTAGGATAAGAGGGGGTAGCTTTGTCTTTGTACTGTACACTGCAGTTCGGTTTATTTCTGCGCTCTGCTGAGCTCTGGTATTTTCCGCTAAGCTCTGGGGGCCAGGACCAGTGCTCGGGGAACGTTAGGTAGGGTAATCCTTGGTTTGGTCAGGTTACGATTGGTCAGGTTATGATAGGGTAGCCCTTTGCGTAATACACTGTTACCCGGTTGATTTCTGCGCTCTACTGTGCTCCGGTATGTTCTGTCTTGCTCCGGGAGGCCAGAAATTTTGTCCTCGGCACGATAGGTAGAGATCGGTTACGTTCTGCTATATTACGCTTGGTTGTGTTAGGATAGAGTATCATTGACTTTTGTGCTATACACTCCCACTTGGTGCATTTCTGCGCTCTAATGTGCTCTGATACTGTCCGTTTTGCTCTTAGGGGGCCAGCAAAGGTGGCCCCGGCACGTTAGATTGTGTTAAGCTCTGTTCGGTTATATTATGTTTCGTTAGGTTAAAATAGGATAGCCCTGGATTATTTGCTGTACACTGTCCTTCGGGCGATTTCTGCGCCCATCTGTGCCCTAGTATGTTCTGCTTGGCCTGGGGAGCTCAGCAATGGTGGTCTCGTCACGTTAGTTTGAATAGTGTTTTGCCTGCTTATGTCGCGATTTTCTAGGGTGGGATAGGTTGGCTTTGACTTTTGTTCTATGCACTGATTTTCGGAGCGTTTCTACTTTATCATGTGCTCTAGTATGATCTGTACGTCTCTGACGTGGCCAGCAATAGTGGTTTCGGCACGATATATTAAGGTATGCTATGTTTGGTTAGACTAGGTAGGTTCATGTAAGGATTTGTTATCATTGACTTTTTTGCTATTCACTGCAATGCAGCGTGTTCCTGCGCTCTTCTGTTCTCCAGTATATTCTGCTCACCCTGTGGATGGCAGCAATAGATATCTTGTCACATATGGTTGAATTTGTTTACGTTTCGTTATGCTACTATTGGCTAAGTTGGGATAGGATAGCCTTGACCTTCGCGCTATACACTGCTATTTGGTGGATTTCTGCGTTCTACCGTAGTCTAGTATTTTCACATTGGCTCTGGGGTGGCCAGCAATGCTGGTCTCGACACACTGGGTTGAGGTATGCTACGTTTGGCTAGGTTAGGGTGCGCCAAGTGCGGTAAGGATAGCCTCTACCACCGTGCTATACACTGCTCTTCGGTGGACCTCAGCGCTCTGCCGTGCCCTACTATATTCTGCTTAGCCCTATTATGGCCGGCAAAAGTGTTCGCGGCACGTTATGTTGAACTTGGCCACATATCGTTGGATTATGTTAGTCTGGGTTAGGCTCGGGTATCTTTGACTTTTCCGAAATACGCTGCGATTATATGGATTTCTGTGCTCCAGTCTCCTCTAATATGTTCTGCCTGGCTCTGGGGAAGCCAGCAATTGTGGTCGCATCACGTTAGATTGAGTTAGGTTACGATCGGTATATGTTACTATTCGATAGTTTAGGATATGTTAGCGTCGATTTTCGTGCTATACGCTGCTATTCTATAGATTTCGGCACTGCACTCTCCAATAGCATGTTCTGCTTGGGGCTGGCAGCAATAGACGTCTCGTCATGTTAGATTGGGTTATTTTACGTTTGGCTTTGTTAGGATGTGTTTGGTTTGGTTGGTAACAGAGCTCAACCAAACGAGCCGCGACCACTATTTCTGGCTTCGCAAGAGTCAAGCGGAATACAACAGTGTAGAGCAGAGTGCAGATATCCATAGAGTCGCAGTGTATATCAGAAAAGTCCGATCTACCCAAACCTAACCCCAACCAGCAGAACATAACCGAACGTAGCCTAACTAAACCTAACGTGCCGAGACCCCTATTGCAGCCCGCCCATAGCCAAGCAGGACATACTGGAGCGCAGTAGAGCTCAGCAATCCACCACATTCATGTGTATAGCACAAAAGTCGAACACATCATGACATAACGTGACCATATCTAACCTAACCAAACGTGGCATGACTCACCCTAACGTTCCGAGACCGCTATTGCTGCCTTCGCCAGAGTCAAGCAGTACTTACTAGAGCTTAGTAGAGCGCAGAACTCCACCATATAGCGGTGTAGACCACAAAAGTTAAAGCTATCCTGCCCAAATCTTGCCTAATACAAACAAGTCGGACATAACCTGACTCGGCATGACGAGCAGAGACCACAATTGCTGGCCCTACCAACGACAAGCTGGGAATATTGGAGCCCATTATTGCGCAGAAATTCACTTAATAGCAGGCTATGGTGCCAAAGTCAAAGCTATCCCATCGTAACATATCCAATATTAACATAACCAAACATAACATAACTTGACCTAAAGTGCCGGGACAGATATTGCTGGCCTCTCCCGAGCCAGCAGAATGGATTAGTGGAGAGTGGAGCGCAGAAACCAATAGGAACGCGGTTTATATCATAAAAGTCGAAGCTGCCCAAACCTAACGCAAACCAAGCTAGCGTAACCAAGCATAGCCTAACTCAACCTAACTCGCCGACACCGCTATTGCTGCCATTCCCAGATCCAAGCAGAATACACTAGAGCGCAATAGAACGTAGAAATCTACCATATATCAGTGTACAGAGCGAAAGATGGAGCTATCTTAACCGAACTCAGCCTAACCAGCCTAACCGAACGTAACCTGACTGAACATAACGTGGCGAAACAACTACTGCTGGTCTTGCTAGAGCCAAGCTGAACATATTAGAGCACTGTAGGGCGCAGGTATCCGCCTAATAGCAGACTATATCTCTAACGCCAATGCTATCCCCTCCTAACCAGGCCATTCGTAGCATTCCCGACCGCGGCATAACACAACTTAACGTTCAGGGATTAGCATTGCTGGCCTCCCCAGACCCAAGCAGAACACATTAGTGGAGAGTAGAACGCAGGAGTCCTTAGAAGCGAAGTGTATATCAGAAATGTCGAACCATTCCAAACCAAATCCATGCTTACAGAACAGAGACAAACATAGCATAGCTCAAACTAACATGCCGAGACCGCTATTGCTGCACTCGCCAGAGCAAAGCAGGATATACTAGGGCACAATAGAGCGAAGAAATCCACCGAATATCAGTGCACACTACAAGAGTAAATGCTATCATAACCAAACTTAGCCTAACCAAACCGAGCATAGCGTAACCTGTCACAACGTAACGTGCAGAGGCCACTATTGCTGGCATCCACACAGCCAAGCAGTACATATTAGAGTACAGGAGAGAGACGAAATCCATAGGCCGCAGGGTATAGCAGAAGAGCCAAGGCTGTCCAAATCTGATACAAACAAGCATAACATAACCAAACGTGACATAATTGAAGCTAATGAGCCCTGGCCACAATCTCTGCCCTAGCCAGAGCAAAGCAGAGCACACAAGATCACATAAGAGCACAAAAGTCCACCGAAAGGCAGTTTATACCACAAAGGTCAAACCTACCCTAGCCTAACCTAACCAAACATAACATAACCAAACGTAACCTACCTTAACCTGACGTGCCCAGACCACTTTCGCTGACATCCGCAGAACCTATCGGCATATACTAGAGCACAGTAGCGAGCAGGATTCCTCCGCACTAGAGTGCAAAGCACAAAAGTCAATGATACCCTGATCTAACATTTCCTAACCTAACGCAACAAACGTAGCCTAACTAAACATAACAGACCGATACCACTATTGCTGGCCTTTCCAGAGCCAAGGACATCACCTTAGAGCACAGTAGAGCGCAGATATCCACCGAGTAGCAGTGTACAGGGCAAAAGTTATAGCAATCCTCTCCTAACCTAACCAACCGTGATATACACAAGCGTAACATAAGACGCACTAACGTACCGCGACCGCTATTGCTGGCCTCCCCAGAGCCGAACAGTACATATTGAAGGGGTGCAGCGCAGAAATCCATATAAACGCAGTGTATAGCAGGAAAGTCATAGCTATACGAACCTAGCGCAGGCAAACGTAACCTAGCCAAGCGAAGCCTAAATCAAAGTGTCTTGACACGACCACTATTTCTGGAACCCCAGGGCAAAGCAGCATATATCAGAGCACAGTAGAGCGCTGATATTCTCCGAACACCAGTGTATACCGCAGAAGTCAAATCTAATCGAACCTAACCCAGTTAAGCATGTCACGACCAAACGCAGCCTAACCCAACCTAACGTGCGGAGAACA
Organism: Eufriesea mexicana; assembly: GCF_001483705.2. Classification (NCBI taxonomy): domain Eukaryota; kingdom Metazoa; phylum Arthropoda; class Insecta; order Hymenoptera; family Apidae; genus Eufriesea; species Eufriesea mexicana. The sequence goes on from NW_016910473.1 coordinate 107,271, forward strand.
CTATTACTGCCTTCCCGAGAGTCGAGGAGTTTACATCATAGCAATATAGGGCATAGAAGTCCTTCGAATAGCAGTGTATATCACAAAAATCAACTCCATCCTTTCGTAACCTATCCAAACGTAATATAGCCAAACGTAACCAAACTTAACCTAACGTGCAGGGACCTTGTTTGCTGGCCGCCCCTGACACACGCAGAAATCGCTGGAACACAGTAGAGCGCAGATGTCCACCGAATAGCTGTGCACAGCACAACAGTCAAAGCTATACTCTCCTGACCTAGCCAATCGTAACATTACCAAACGTAACATAACTCAACCTAACGTTACGCGACCACTATTGCTGGCCTCCCCAGGGCCAAGCAGTGCATATAAGAGGGGGTGCTGTGCAGAAATGCATAGGATCGCCGTGTAGGCAGAAAATTCAATGCTACTCAAACCTAGTCTGGGCCAAAGTAGCTCACCTAAGTGAAGCCCAACTCAACGCATCGAGCTGCGACCGCTGTTGCTGGACACCCCAGGGCCAAGCACAATATAGTAGATCACAGTAGAGCACAGAAATACACCGAAAAGTTGTGTGCACCACGAAAGTCTATGCTACCCACATATAACAGAACCAAACAAAATCATACCAAACGTAGCCTAATTCAACCTAATATGCCGAGACCACCATTGCTGGCCTCCCCAACTCCAAGAAGAGCGTATTAGCGGAGAGTACAGCGCAGAAATCAATAGAATGGGCGTGAACAGCAGAAAGGTCAAAGTTATCCAAATCGAACCCATGATAACATAACCTAACCAAACGTAACATAACTATACCTAACCCGCCACGGTCACCATCTCTGGCCTCTCCAGAGCAAAGCAGATGGATTAGACCACCGCAGAGGGCAGCAATTCGCCGGATATCTGTGTACAGCAAGAAAGACAAAGCTATCATAGCCACACATAGCCTAACCTGAAATATGCATACGTAACCCGACACAGTATAACGTCCCACGGGATTGGAGCAGAGTTTACTAAATCATTGAAGAGCGCAGAAATCCACCGAATATCAGTGCGTGGCACAAAAGTCTGAGCTATCCTATCCCGACCTAGCCAAGCGTGTCATAACCAAAGGAAACATAACTCTGCACAACGTACCGAGATACCACCACTCCTGGGTTCCCTATAGCCGAGTAGAATGTACTAGAGCACTCTTGAGCGCGGAAATCGTAAGAATGGCGTAATATAGCATAAAAGTCACAGCCATCATAACAAAACATTATATAACGTAACACAGCCAAGATTAACGTGACCCTTCCAGACGTGCCACGACCACTATCACCGTCACCACTATCACTGTCTGCTTCCCATAAGCAAGCAGAGGATAGCAGAGCAATGCCGATCGCAGATACCGACCGAATCGCAGAGTACGGCACAAAAGCCAAAGCAACACTTGCTAAACCTAGCCAAGCCGAACAGAACATAGCTCAACATAACTTGCCGGGACCAGAGATGCTGGCCTCCCCGAAGCCAAGCAGAGCGCATTAGAGTTCAGAAGAGCGAAGGAATCCACCGCATTGCAGTGTATACCGCAAAAGTCAAAGTTACCCAGTCCTAACCTAACCAAACGTAACGTAACCGAACGTAGCGTAACACGTCCTAAAGTGCCGAGGCCACTATCGCTGCCCTCCTGAAAGCAAAGCAGGACAAATTAAAGGAGACTAGAGCACAGGAATCCATAGAATCATTGTGCATAGCACATGAGTTGATGTTACCCTATTCTAACATAGCCAGACGTAACACAGCCGAACGTAGCCTAGCTGAACTTACCGTGCCGCGTCTACTATTGCTTGTCTCTCCAGAGCTAAGCGGAGCATACTAGAGCAAAGTAGAACGCAGTAACACGCAGCTCTGCAGTTTACAGTGCAAAATTCAAAGATGTCTTAACCAAACCTAACCAAACGTAACAGAACCAAGCGTAACACAATTCATCCTATTGTGCCTACACAACAATCGCTGACCTGCCCAGAGGGAAGCAGGACATATTAGAGGAGAGTAGATCTCCGAAGTCCATAATATGGCAGTGTATGGCACAGAAGTCAATGATATCCTAGCCTAACCCAAGCAAACCTAACCTGGCCAAGAGTAAGATAACACAACCTAACCAGCCGCGGCAACTATTTCTGGCCTCCCCAGAGCGAAGCAGAGAATGCAAGGTCACAGTTGAGTGCAGAATTCCGTCGAGTGGCAATGTATAGCACAATTGTTAGAGCTATCCTGACTTAGGCAGGCAAAGCCCGACCCAAGCAAACGTAGAATAGCTAAACCTATCGTGCCACGGACACTATTGCTGGTTTCCCCAGAGAGGAGCAGAATATGATAGAGCACAGTAGAGCACAGGAGTCCATAGGGTATCCGTGCTGAGCACATATATCGACGATTTCATAACCAAACCCAACCAAACCTAACCTAGCCCAACGTAACCGATCCCAGGCTAAGATTCCGCGACCAGTGTTGCTTGCCTCCACAGTGTCAAGAAGGGCATAATAGTGGAGAATAGAGCGCAGAAATCTATAGAACCGCTGCGTATAGTTGAAAAGTCGAAGCAATACAAGTTAAACCAGAGCACACATAACCTATTCAAACGTACCCTAACTCAACCTATCGCGCCGAGAACGCTATTACTGTCATACCCGGAGACATGATGAACATACTAGAGCACAGTGAAGCGTAGAATCCACCGTACATCAGTGTATAACACAAAAGTCAAACCGATCCTAACCAATCATAACCTAACCCAACATAGCCAAACGTAACCCAAATCAACCTATCATGCCATGACCACTATTGCTGGGTCCCTAGAATCGAGCAGAGTATCGTAGAACGCAGTAGAGCGCAGAAAGCTACCAAATAGCAATGAACAGCACGAAAGTCATATATATCCGGACCGAACCAGATCAAACCTAACATATCCAAACTTAGAGAAACAAACACTAACGATTCGCGGACACTATTGCAGCATTCCCCAGATACGTGTAGAATATGGTAGAGCACAGTGGAGCACAGATGTCCATAGAACATCAGTTTTCAGAACATAGGTCATAGTTATCCTTACATAACCCAACGTAACCAAACCTAGAAGAACGGAATCTACCTCAACCTAACATGACGCGATCTGTATTGCTGGATTGCACAGAGCTAAGCAGAGCATAATAACGGAGAGTATTGCGCAGAAGTCCGCAGAATCGCAGTATATGGCAGAAAAATCGAAGCCACCCAAACCTAACCAAGGCAAACGTAACCTATCCAAACGTATCCTATATGAGCCTAACGTGCCGCGACCACCATTTCTGGTCTCCCCATTGTCATGCAGAGCAAATTAGAGGAGAGTGTGGTGCAGAAATCCGTTGAATATCAGTGTACAACGGAAAAGCCAAAGAGATCCATGTCAAAACCATACCAACATAACACAACATAACGTAGCCAAGCACAACGTAACGTGCCGCGACCACCATTGCTGGCCTCCACAGGGTCTAGCAGACTAGAGCAGAGTATAGTGGAGCGCAGGAATCCACCGAATAACTGTGTATGGCACGAAGGTCATCGCTACCCTAACCAAACTTATCCCAAGTAAATCTAACCAGGCATAACATTACACAACCTAACGTGCGGCGACCGCTGCAGCTGGCCCCCCGAGAGACGAGTTGAGTATTGCAGGGCAACGTACGGCACAGGAATCCGCCGAGTCGCTGTGTCAACAAAAGTAGAAGCTACCCATTCCTATCGTAAACAATCGAAATATAACCAAACGCAACATAACACAGGCTAACGTGCCGAAACAAATAATTCTGGTCTCCTCAGAGCTAAGCAGAATATACTACAGCACGGCGGAGTGCAGGAATCCAACGAATAGCGGTGAATATCCTAAAAGTCAAAGTTCTCCTATCCTCGCCGTACCAATCGTAACATAACCGAACGTAGCCTCACAAAACCTATCGTGCCGAAAACACAATTGCTGGCCTCCCCAGCGCCAATCAGAGCATATTAGAGCAGAGAAGAGCGCAGAAATCCACCGAGTAGCAGTGTACTGCACAAAAATCAAAGCTATCCTGTCCTAGCCTAACCAAACGTAACATAAGCGGACGTACCGTAACCCACCCTGACGCGCCACGACCGCTGCTGCTGGCTTCACGAGAACTAAGCAGAGTATAGCAGAGCAATGAAGAACGCTGGAATAGTCCGAATAGCAGCGTATAGCTGAAAAGTCAATGCTATCCTATCATAACCCATCCAACCGTAATACAAGCAAACGCAACCTAACATAACCTAACGTGCCGAGACCCCTGTCGCTGGACTCCGCAGATCGAAGCGGAGTGTAGGAGAACACAGAACAGCGCAGAAACCCACCTCCTATCTGTCCTTGCCAAGAAAGTCAAAGCTATCCAAACCTAACCCAAACGCACATAACCTGACCAAACGAAACCTAACTCCACCTGACGCGCATGGACAACCATTGCTGGCGTGCACAGAGCCAGCCAGGGCATATTAGAGCACAGTAGTATGCGGAAATACATATATTCGTAGTGTACAGTAGAAAAGTCGTAGCTATCCAGGCCTAACCATGGCTAACATAACCTAACCAAACGTAGCCCAACTCAAAAATACGAGACTAGACTACTATTGCTGGACGCACCAGCACCAAGTTGAACGCAGTAGAGCACAGTAGAGTACAGAATTCCTCAGAATTACAGTGTATACCGCAGAAGTCAAAGCTATCCTGACCTAACGCAGACAAACGTAACATAATCAAACGTAGCCTAACACAACCTAATGTGCCGAGAAAGCCATTGCTTGCCTACCCATAGCCTAGCAGAATAAACAAGAGCGACGTCGAGCTCAGTAATCCGCCCGAATTCGGCGTGCAGCGCAAAAGACAAGGGTAACCCAACGTAACCTGTCGTAAACGAACCTAACCGAACGTTATCTAACCGAACATGACATGCTGTGGATACTATTTCTGGCCTCGCCAGAGGAAAGCAGAGCATACTAGAGCAACGTAGAGAGCAGAAGTGCACCGAATGGCGGTATATGCCATGAAAGTCAAAGCTATACTATCCTTATATAACCAAACTTAATATAAGCAAACGTTGTCTATCTGAAACTGTCACGCCGAGACCACCATTGCTGGCATCCCCAGAACCAAGCAGAGTATACCAGAGCACAGTAGAGCGCAGAGGTCCACCGAACAATAGTTTATGCCACGATAGTCAATGCAAACCAAACCCAACACATACTAATGTAACACAACGGAACGTAGCTTTATTGAACCTATTCTACCGAGACCGCTATTACTGTCCTCCACCGCTTCGTGCAGAGTGTAGAAGAGGAATGTATAGCGTAGAATACCACCGAACAGCGGCGAATATGGCAAACGTCAAAGCTACCCTATCCTAACCTGACCAACCGCAGCATTACCAAACGTAGCAAAGCACAACCTATGGCGGCACGACCACTCTTGCTGGCCCCGCAGAGTCTAACAGTTTGTAGTAGAGCGCAGTAGAGCGCGCAAAGCCACCAAATAGCAGTGCGTAGCACAGAAGACAAAGACACACTGGCCAAGCCTGACCTAACCTAACCAAACGAAACGTAACATAACACAGCCGAAAGTGCCGCGGTCACTATTGCCGGCCTCCCCAGGGCCATGCAGAACCTACTAGAGCAGAGTAGAGCGCAGAAATCCATAGAACCGCAGTGTATGGCTGAAAAGACAATGACACCCAAACCTAAATCAAACCAACATATTCTATCATGACATAGCCAAGCCAAACATAACGTGCCGCGACCACTGTTGCTGGCTTACCGAGAGGCCAGCGCGGTATAGCAGAGCAATGTGGAGGGCAGAAATCCACCGAACAGCAGTGCATAGCACAAAAGCCAAAGCTATTCTCTCCTAACCTAACCATTCCGAGCATGACCGTACGGAACCTAGCACAGCCTGACGAGTCGCGAGCACTACTGCTGGCCTACCCAGAGCCAAGAAGTACACGCTTGTGGAGGCTTGAAGGCAGAAATCCATATAGTCGCAGTGTATATCAGGATATCCAAAGCTACCCCAACCTAACCTAAACAAACAGAACATAAACAAACATAGCTTAACTCAAACTAACGTGTCGAGACCGCTATTGCTGCTCTCACCAGAGACACGCAAGCCATGCAAGAGCACAGTTGATCTCGCAAATAACCGTATAGCTGCGTACAGTACAAGAGTTGGAGCTATCGTAGCCAAGCTTAGCCTAACCCAACCTTACCGAACTTAACCTGACCCAAAGTAACGCGCCTAGGCCACTATTGCTGGCCTCCGCAGAGACAAGCAGAAAATACTACAGTGCAGTAGAGCGCAGAAATCCACCAAGCAACAGGTTATACCACGAAAGTCAATGTTGCCCGAACCTAACCTAAACTACCATAACCTGACCAAACGTAGCCCAGCTCGAGCTAACGTGCCGAGACAACCACCACTGGCGTCCCCAGACTCGAACAGAGCATATTAGAGAAAAGTAGAGCGCAGATTTCTCCGAGAATCTGTGCATAACACAAAAGGCGATGCCAACATTGCCAAACGCAGCCAAACGTAACCTGACCGAACGTAACATATCTCAACTTGTCGTGCCACGACCGCTATTGCTGTCCCCTCCAGAGCCAAGCAGAACATATTAGAGCACAGCAGAGCGCATAAAATCACTCAATAGAGGTGCATAACCAAATAGTTGAAGAAATCCTAACCAAGCCTAACCTAACCTATCATAACCAAAAGTAACATAACACTTCCTATCCTGCTGCACCCTAAAGTCGAGTTGGGTAAAGTAGAGCAATGAGGAGCGCTGAAATCCGCCGAATATCAGTGCATAGCACAAAAGTCGAAGTTATCCATCCTAACCAATGCAATCTTAGCACAAACAAACCTATCATAACAAACTCTAACGCGCCACGTTCAACATTTCTGGCCTCGCCAGAGCAAAGCAGGTAATACTAGATCACAGCAGAGCGCAGGAATCCCCAGAAAAGCAGTGTATAGCGAAAAAGGCAAAGCTATCCTATCGAAACCTGACCAAACAAGACATAACCATACGTAACATAATTAACCTAGCGTGCCTAGACCACTATTCCTGACATGCGCACATTAAGGCAGAACATATTTGAGCAGTGTAGAGCGCAGAAATCTACCGAAAAGCAGTGAATGGCGCAAAAGTCAAAGATACACATCCTAACCTGGCCAAATGTAACATAACCAAGCGCAACGCAGCACAACCTGTGGTGTCACGACCACTATTCCGTGCACCAAGGGAGTCAAGCAGAGCATAGCATTGCAATGATGGATGCTGACATCAACCTTGTGGCCGTGTATAGCAGAAGGTGAAAGGTACCCCAACCAAACTTAGCCAAACCAAGCCAAAACGAACTGAAAATTGCTCAACCTATCGAGCCGCGGCCACTATTGCTGGCCGCGCGGTAGTCGAGCAAAGTATAGCAGAGCAATGTAGAGGGCAGAAACACACCGAATGGCAGTGTATATCACAAAAGTGGAAGATACTCCATCCTAACCTAACCAAACGTAACGTAACAATACGTAATATACTTCAACCTAACGCGCCGGGACCGCCATCGCTGGACTCCCCAGAGCCAAGCTTAACATACTAGAACACAGTATATTGCAGGTATCCACCAAAATGCAGCGTACACCACGTAAGTCAGAGCTATCCAAGCCAAACCCAGATTAACGTAGCTTTACGAAACGTGGCGGAACCCAAGCTCTCGCGCCGATACCACTGTTACTGGGCTCCCATAGGCGAGCAGTGTACTGTAGAGCAACGTAGGGAGCAGAAATCTACCGTGCAGCAGTGTATAGCACAATACTCGAAGCTACCCTGCCCTAGCCTAACCGAACGTAACGTAACCAAATGTAGCCTAACATATTAGGGCAACGTAGACCGCTGAAGTCCTCCGAATAGCAGTGTATAGCGCAAAAGTCATAGCTATTTCTTCCTGGCGTAGCTAAACGTGACATTACCAAACGTATCTTAGCACAGACTGAAGTGCCGCGACCACGATTGCTGGCATCCCCAGAGCCAAGCGTAGCATACTAGTGGATAGTGGAACACGGAACTCCATAGAATCGGAGTGTACATCAGAGGAGTCTAAGCTACAGATGTCTAACCCAAGAAAACAGTGCATACGCAAACATAGCCTAACACAACATAACGTGCCGCGGCCACTATTGCTGTACTCCCCACGGGCAAGCCGAATGTAGCAGAGCACAGTAGAAGGAAGGAATCGACCGAATATCAGTGTGTACCACGAAAGTCATATCTATCCAAACCCAACACAGAAAGACTTAACGTTGCCAAACGTAACCTAACAAAACGTAGCGGCCCGAGACCACTATTGCTGGCCTTCCCATAGCCATGCTGATAATATTAGAACACAGTTGTGCACTGGGATCCACCTTATAGCAGAAAATGTCACTAAAGTCAAAGATATCCTCCCATAAGGTAACAAATCGTAACATATCAAAACATGACCTAACCAAACTCAACGTGCCACTACCACTATTGCTGGCTTCCCATAGACATCAGATGGTATCAGAGCAATGCAGACCGCAGGTATTGGCCGAATAGCAGTGTACAGCGCAATAGTCAAAGTTACAATTTCCAGACATAACCAAACCAAGCCAAACCAAAAGTAACTTTGCTCAGCCTAATTTGCTGGGACCAGAGATGCTAAGCAGCAGCCATAACTTCTGGCCCCCTCAGAGCATAGCAGATTGTAATAGATCACTGTAGAGCGCAGAAATTCCCCAAATAGAAGTGTATAGCACAAAAGTCAAAGATATCCTATCCAAACCAGTCCTAACCTAACGTGACCAAACGTAGAATAACTGAACCCAACGAGAAGAGACACATATTGCTGGCCTCCCCTGAGCCTAGAAGAACATATGAGAGCAGAGTAGAGCGAAGAAATCCACAGAACTGCAGTGGATAGCACAAAAGTTAAAGCAACTCTTTCCTATCCTAACCAACCGTAACAACCGAACGTAGCATAGCTCAAAGTAATGTGCCTAGACAACTATTGCTGCCCTCCACAGATCCAAGCAGGGCATATCAGAGCACAGTGGAATGTTGAAATTCAAGGAACAGCAGCGTATAGCACAGAAGGCAAAGCTATCCTATCCTAACATAGATAAACCTTACCTATCCAAACGTAGCTTATCTCAACGTAAAGTGCCGCGGCAACTATTCCTGGTGTCCACGAAAACAAGCAGAGCGTGATAGCGCAATAAAGTGGGTAGAGGTTCATAGAAAATCAGTCTCTTGCTCAGAAGTCTAAGCTGTCCAAAACTAACCCAACGTAACCTAACCTAACCAATCGTAATCTATCTCAACCTAACGTTTCGCGACCACCATATCTGGCATCTCCAGAGCCATGCAGAGCATATGAGACGAGAGTAGGGATATCCAAACCTAACGACAGCTTACATAACCGTATGCAACAAGGCTCCACACAACGTGCTGCGACCACCATTCCTGCCGGCCCCGGCGACAAGTAGAGCGTGATAGGGCAAATCAGAGCGCAGATGTCCATAGAAGCGCAGTGTGTAGTTCAAAAGTCAAAGCTACCCCAACCTAACGCAGCATAACCTAATATGCCCGAATTGAATCAAACTCAACGTAGCGTGCCACGACCACTATTTCTGGCCTCCCCACAGACAAGCAGAGCCTTTTAGGGCAATGCAGAGCGCAGAAGTCGCCGAGTAGCAACGTATAGCACAAAATTCACAACCATGATAACCTTATTATCCTAACCTAGCCAAGCCAATCTAACCCAACGTGCCGAGACCACAATTGCTGGCCTACCCAGAGCAATGCAGAACATATTAGAGCACGGTACACCGCAGAAATCATCGGTATAGCGGTGTGCAGTGCGAAAGTCGATGATATCCTATCCTAACCATGCCAAACGTAACATAACACAGACTAACGTGACGTGACCACTATTGCTGCACTCGTCAGAGCCAAGAAGAACGCAGTAGAAGGGACAAGTGCGCCGAAATCAATAGAATCGTAGTGTATGACACAATAGTCGAAGCTACCGTATCCGAACGTAGCCACACGTAACGTAACCGAACGCAGCTCAACTCAACCTAACGTGCCGAGACCACTATTGCTTGCCTCCCCATCGCCATGCAGAATATACTAGAGCTCTCGAGAGCGCTGAAATCCACCAAATAGCAGTGTATTGCGCAAAAGTCAAAGCTATCACCTCATTACATAGCCTATCTTAATATGACCAAACGTAACATAACTCAGACTGGGGAGCCACGACCAGTATCGCTGGCTTCACGAGAGCCAAGCCAAGCGTAGCAGAGCAATGTAGGACGCTCGAGTCGACAGAATAGCAGCGTAGAGCACAAAAGTCAAAGCTATCCGCACTAAACCCAACCAAATCTAACATAACCAAACGTAACATAACACAGCCTAACGTGCCGAGAGCATTATTCCTGGCGTCCACAGATACAAGCAATGTGAGATCGCACACTGAGGAGCGCAGAATCTCATAGAAAAGTGTAGAGATGGGGTGGAACACGAATAATGTAATTACTTTTTATTAATCATAAAATACAATACAGAATGCGCGGCGACGATAAAGACTACGAATATAATCTATCTCTTAACTAATCTCTAATAACTACAACGACACAATTGCCTAACAACACGTTTATACTTCGCAGCACTAATACAACTAACACCCTTTTCACTACGTTCCCACTCTGAACTCTCCTATACTACACGTACTACGACGGACTCCACACTCTCTCTCTCCACTGACGCCCTTGCATCCCCATTTAAACCATACATTCTATCCTCCTCCATACCTATTCACTCTATCCAATCACAATTTCCCACGCACTCCTTGCAATCTTACCCTCAGCGCGTCACATAGCCCAAACAATCAAACGCATTCCTAAAGCCATTCTTCGCTTTCATTCGATATATTCATAAACATCCCGTCCACACGATCCTAGCGTACGATCATTCATCCTTTCGCACGCACACTAGATAACACGCTCAACCAGCGGTACCACAATAGTATTGTGTAGCACAAAAGTCGAAGCTATCGTAACCTAACACATCGCAACCCAACACAGCCAAACACATTCTAACCCAGCCTAACGTGCCGTGATCACTATTGCTGGCCACCCCAGAGCCGAGCAGAGTAAGCGGAGAAATCCACCAAATAGCTGTCTACAGCACAAAAGTCAACTAAATCCTGTACCAACCTAGCCGAACGTAATATAAGCAAACGTATCCGAACTTAACATAAAGTGCCGAGACCAGAGTTGCTGGCCTCCCAATCTCCAAGCAGAGCATATTAGGGTAGATTAGAGCCCAGAAATACATAGGGTCGCAGTGCGTAGCATAATAGTCAAAGCTGCACTATCCAAACGTAACCATAAGTAACATAACCGAACGTAGCTTAACTCTTCCTAACCTGTCCAGACTACTATTACTAGCCTCACCAGGGCGAACCACAATATACTAGAGCACAGTAGAGCGCAGTAATCCACCGCATTGCAGCGTATGGCACAGGAGTGTGAGACATCCTAGCCCAACGTTTCCTGACCCAACTTAACCGAACGTAGCACAAATGAACATGAGGTGCCGAGATTATTTTTGTTGCCAACACTATGGCCAGCCAGACCGTATGAGAGCAACATAGAGCGCAGGAATCCTCCGAATGTCAATGTATGGCACAGAAGCCAGTTTAAACCTATCCTAACCTAACCACACGTAGCATGACAATACGCAATCGACCTCAACCTAACGTGCCGAGAAGAATACTGTTGGCCTCCCAAGAGCCAAACAGCACATACTAGAATACAGTAGGGCGCAGAAATCCACCGTACAGCATAAGCCAGACGAACGTAACCTAAACTAACGTAGCCTCACAGAGTCTAACGTGACGAGATCACTATTACTGGCCTCCCGATATATGGGAATGTTATAGGAGAGCAATGTAGGGCGCAGAAATCCGCCGAAAATTGGTGTACAGCGCAAAAGTCAAAGCCATCATGGCCAAACGTAACCTAACCTAACCAAATCGAAAGCAACGTAACTCAAACAAACGTGCTAGGACCACAATTTCTGGCCTCGCCAGAGACAAACCGATGCTAGTTCAGCAATGCAGAGCGCAGGTATCGACCGGAGAGCAGTGCATCTCACAAAAGTCGAAGCCATCCTAGTCAAGCTTAACCTAACTTAACATCACCATGCGTAACGCTTCCCAACCAAACGTGCCACGACAGCTATTGCTGGCACACCCAGAGCCCAGCAGAGTTTAGTAGAGCAATGCAGAGCGCAGAAATCCACCAAGTAGCGGTGTATAGCAAGAAAGGCAAAGTAACCCAACCCTAACCTAAGCAAGCTTTACCTGGCCAAACGTAACATAGGTCAACCTAACGTGACGGAAGTACTATTGCTGCCCTCCCCAGCGCCAAGCAGAGCATATTAGAGGAGAGTCAAGCGCAGATGTCCATGGAATGGCAGTGTCAGGCACGAAAGGCAGAGACACCCTAAGCTAATCCAAATAAACCTATCCCAACCAAACGTAACTTGCATCAACATAACGCGCCGCGACCAGAATTTTTGTCATTCTCGGATCAGAGCAGAGGGTATTAGGTCGCATTAGAGACAGAAATCCACCGAATAGCAGTGTATAGCACAAAAGTCAAAGCTATAACATCCTAACCTAACCAAACATGACAAAACAAAACTTAACCTAACTCAACCTAACGCGCATAGACCACTATTGCTGGCCTCTCCAGAGCAAAGCTGAATATACTACAGAACAGGAGAGCGAATAAATCCGCTGCAGTGATGTGCAAGGCATAAAAGTCTAAGATAACCTGACCTAACAAAGCCAAACGAAGCCTACCTCAACCTAACGTGCCGAGATAACTACTGCTGGCATCGCAAGCCCCAAGCAGAGCATACTAGATCACAGTAGAGCGCAGGCCTACCTCAACCTAACGTGCCAAGATAACTACTGCTGGCATCGCAAGCCCCAAGCAGAGCATACTAGATCACAGTAGAGCGCAGAGATCCACCGAATAGCAGCGTATAGCGCAAAATTCAAATCTACCAAAACGAAACACAAGCAGACGTAATGTTACCCACACAGCCGTTCCACGACTGCCATTGCTGGCATAACGAGTGCTAAGCAGAGTATAGGAGAACAATGTAGAGCACTTAGATCGTCCGAATAACAGTGTATAGCACAAAAGTGAAAGCTATCCTAACCAAATCTAACTAAACCTAACCTAACGAACCGTAACATAACAGAACCTAACGTGACGAGAGCACTCTTCCTGGCGTCCACATAGTCATGCTGAGGGCGATAGCGCGCAGAATATCGCAGAAGTCCGCAGAATGGTAGTGTGTAGCACACGAGTCAAAGATGTCCTAACCTATCACAACATAACCTAAACTAGCCAAACGTAATCTAACTCAACCTAACGTGCAGCGACCGCTACTGCTGCCCTCCACAGATCCAATCAGATGATACTAGAGCACAGCAGAGCACCGAAAGGCAGTCTATACCGCGATAGTCAAAGTAATCCAAACCTAACCCAAACTAACATAACCTCAACGAGCGTAGCATAACTCAACCAAACGTGCCGATACCAATACTACTGGCCTCCACAGGGTCGCGCAGAGTATAGTACAGCAATGTAGAACGTAAAATCCTCCGAAAAGCTGTGTACAACGCAGTAACCAAAGCTGTCAGTCCTAACCTGACCAATCGCAATATTATCAAACGTAGCCTAACACAACCTTTCGTGCCATGACCACTATTGCTAGCATCCACAGAGTCGAGCAGAGTATAGTACAGCACAGTAGATCGCAGAATGCCACAAAATAGTAGTGCACGGCAAAAGAGACGAAGACACTCTGACTTAACCAGACCTAACCTAACCTAACCAAACATAGAGTAAACAAATCGAACGTGCCGCGACCACCATTGCCTGCTTCCCCAGAGACAAGCAGAATATGATAGAGCACAGCAGAGCACAGAAGTCCACAGGATGTTCGAGCTGAGCTCACATATTAAAGCTAACGTAACCAAAGCCAACCAAACCTAACCAAACCAAACGAAACCGATCATAAGCTAACGTGCCGCGACCAGTATTGCTGCCCTACACAGTGCCAAGCAGAGCATAATGGAGCAGAGGAAAGCGCAGTAATCTATAGAACCGCTGTGTATAGCTGAGGAGTGGAAGGTATCGAAACCAAACCAGAGCAAGCATGACCGACGCAAACGCATCCTATCTCAACCTACCGCGCCGAGAGCGCTATTACTGGCTTCTCCAGATACATGAAGAACATACTATAGCACAGAAGAGCGTAAAAACCCACCGAACAGCAGCGTATACCGCGAAAGTCAAATATATGCAACCCTAACCCAAACGAACATAACGTAACCAAGCGTAACGTAACCCAATATGACGGGCCGAGACCACCATTACCGGCCTCCCGTGCGTCAAGCAGAGCGTATTGGAACATAGTAGCGCGCAGAAATCCACCGAATATCATTGGATACCACGTAAGTCAAAGCTATGCGGACATAACCCAAACAAATGTAGCCTATCCCAACTAAGCCAAACCCGACCTGACGTGCCGAGACCAGTATGGCTGGCCTCTTCAGTGTCAAGGGGAGCATATTAGATGAGAGTAGAGCTAGCTAGCATAATATAATCGAACGTACCGTACCTCAACCGAATGTGCCGTGGCCACTTGAACCGGCATCCTCAGAATAGAGCAGAGTATAGTAGGGCAATATAGAGCTTAGGAATCCAGCGAATAGCGGTGTATAGCGCAAACATCGTAGCTACCTTGTCCTAACCAATCCAAACGTAACAAAGCCAGACGTAACCTAACTTGACCTAACGTCACGAGACCGCTATTACTGGAATCCCCAGTGCCCAGCAGAATACACTATAGCAGAGTAGATCGTAGAAAGCCACCAAATGGCTGGGAATAGCACAAATGTCAAACGTACCCTTACACCTCCGGACCAACCCTTACTTAACCGTACGTAGAATGAATAAACCTAATGAAGCGAGGCCACTATCGCTGGCATCCTCATAGTCAACAAGAGCGAATTAGAGCACAGTAGAGCACAGAGATTCACGGAATAGCAGCATATGGCGCAAAAGTCAAAGCTTCTCTCCCCTATCGTTGCATAACCCAACATAGACGAAGGTAACCTAAATTAACCTTCGTACAACGACCGCTTTTGCTGATCTCCCCAGAGCCGAGAAGAGTATAGTTGCGCATTGTAGAGCGAAGAAATCCACCGAAGATCGTATTACATCGCAAACGTAGCAAAACGTAACATCACCGAGCGTAAGATAATGGAATCTAACGTGCCTTGACTACCATTGCTGGCCACCCCATCGCCAGGCAGACTTTATTAGAGTAGAGCAGAGGGCAGAAGTCCATCGAATGGCAGAGTACAGTCAGAAAAGTCAATGCTATCCTAACCTAACACAAATCAACGTAGCCTAACCAAACTTTAACTAACTCTACCCAACATGCCGAGACCACTATTGCTGGCTTCCCCAGAGCCGGGCAGAGCGCATTAGAGCCCAGTGCAGCTCAGATTTCCACCGAATAGATGTACATAGCACAATAGTCATTGCCATCCTTTCCTAACCTTACCAAATGTAACATAACCAGACGTAGCCTAAATAAAGCTAACGAGCCTGGACAAGTTTCACTGGCCTCCCCAGAGTCGAGCCAAGTATAGTAGAGCGCAGTAGAACGCTGAAAAACCCTCCGAATGTCACTCTATGCCAAGAAAGTCAAAGCTATCCGTGCCTAACCCATACAAATGTAACATAACCATACGTAACATAACTAACCCTACCGTGCCGAGAGCACTATTGCTGGCTTCCCCAGAAGTCCTCCGAATAGCCGTATATAGCACGAAAGTCAATGTTATACTCTCCAACCGCGACCAAACGTAACATAACCGGACGTAGCCTTGCTCATGCTATCGTGCCAGGACCACTATTAATGCCCTCCACAGAGAAGAGCAGAGTATAGTAGAGCGGAGTGGAGGGCAGAAATCCGCCGCATAACAGTACATGCCATGAAAGTCAAAGCTATCCCAACCTGGCCCGAACCATCATAGCCAAACTAGGACGCAGCACAGCTCAACCTAACGTGCTAAGACCACTATTGCTGGCCACCTCGGCGTCGAGCAGAGTATGGTACAGCAACGCAGACCACAGAAATGAGCCGAATAGCAGTGTATAGTACTTAAGTTACACCTATCCAGCCCTAACCAGTCCAAGCGTAGTATAACCAAACGCAACCAAACATAACCTAACGTGCCGAGACCGCTATTGCGGAATCCCCTGAGCCAAGCCGAATATATAGAACACAGAAGAGCGCAGAGAGCCAGCAAGTAGCAGCGTAAAGCATAATAGTGGTATATGTGCTAACCTAACCTTACCTAACCTAACCTAGACAAACGTAGCGTAAATCAGCCTAACGTGCCGAGGCCACTATTTGTGGCCTTCTCAGACCCAAGCAGAGCATATTAGGACACAGTATGGAGCAGAAATGTGCCGAATGGCAGTTTATAGCACAAAAGTCAATGCTATCCTAGCCTAACCTAACCAAACGTAACATAATCAACCGTTACCCAATGTAAATTAGGGTGCCGTGGCCAATATTGCTGGCCCCCCCATGGCCGCGCAGAGCACACTCGAGAGCAGTTGAGCGCAGATATACACAGAATAGCAGTGTAAAGCACATAAGACAAAGCTACCAACACCTAATACTACTCAACCCAACCTAACCAAACGTAATCTAATCCAACGTAGCGTGCCGCGATCAGAATTGCTTATTTCCACAGAGTCAAGCAGAGCATGTTATAGCACCCTATAGTGCAGTGGTCCACTGAATACCAGTGTGGACCACGAAAGTCAAAGCTACCAAATGCCAAACCAAACTAACATAACCTAGTCAAGCGTTGGCTAAATCAACCTAACGTGCCGAGACCTTTATCTCTGACCTCCCCAGAGGCAAGCAAAGCGCACTGGAGCGCAACAGAGCACAGACATCCACCGAATAGCAGTGTGCAGTGAAATAGTCATAGCTATCTTTGCCTAGCCTAACCAAACTTAACACAGCCAAACGTAACACAACCCAACCTAACGTGCCTACACCAGCATGAATGACTTCCAAAGAAGCAACCAGAATATACTAAAGCACAGTAGAGCGCAGAGATCCGCCGCATTTCTGTGTACAGCGCAAAAATCAAAGATATCCTATCCTAACTCAAACAAACCTAAGCTAGCCAAACACAACCTCACACAACATAACCCGACGCGGCCACTTGTTCTGTGCACACCAGAGCCAGGCAGCGCATATCAGATCACATTATGGCGCAGTAATCCACCGAATAGCAGTGTACGGCATAAAAGTCGAAGCTATCTTCTCTTAGCCTAACCAAACGTAACTTGACCAAGCGCAACGTAATCGAATCTAACGTGCCTGGTTCACTATTCCTGGCATCCACAGTGCCAAGCGGAGTATATTGGAGCACAGTAGAGCGCAGAAATCCACCGAAAAGCAGACAATAGCGCAAAAGTCACATCTATCCCGTCCAAACCTAACCAAATGCAATCTAACTCCACCTAACAGCCCTACACAACTTCTGCTGACCACCGCAGAGCCAATCAGAATGCTCCAGAGCACAGTAGAGCGCAGAAACCCGCCGAATAGCAATATACACCACGGAAGTCGGATCTATACAAACCTACCGAAACTAACGTAATGTAACCAAACGTAGCCTCTCCCAACATAATGGGGCGAGACCACTATTACTGGCTAGCCAGAGTGGAGCGGAGAATAGTAGAGCAACGTAGAGCTCGGAAATCCTCCGAACAGCAGTGTACAGCAAAAAAGTCAAAGTTATCCTAACCTTACCCGACGAGACGTAACCTATCCAAACGTAACGTAACTCAACCTAATGCGCTGAGAGCACCACTTCCGGCCTCCACAGCGATATGCAGGGCATATAAGAGGAGAGTAGAGCGTAGACGTTCACAGATTGGCAGTGTACAGCACGAAAGTCAAAGATATCATTTCCTAACCCAAACGTACCGAACCCAACGGAACGAATCCTATCATACACTAACGCCCCTCGGCCAATACTTCTGGAATTTGCAGGTCAAAGCAGGGAACATTAAACTGTAGCAGTGCGCAGAAATCCACGGTATATCAGTGTGGAGCGCAAAAGTTTATGCCAGCCTATCATAACGCTACGTAACCTGACATAGTCTAACAGAACCTAACGTGCGGCGAACACAATTGCTGGCCTCCCGAGAGCCGGGCAGAAAATAGTAGGGCAACGTAGATCGCTGGAATCCATCGAGTGGCAGTACATATCACAATAGTCAATGCTATCCTCACCAAGTATAGCCAAACCTAACCGCGCCAAACGTAACCTAGCTAAACCTAACGTGACACGGCCACTATTTCTGAGCTCCCTAGAGATTAACAGATTCTAGTATCGCAATGCATAGCGCAGAATTCTACCGACCAACAGTGTATAGCACAAAGGTCATGGCCACCCTAACCAAACTTAACCTAAGCCAGCCTAACCAAGCGTAACCATTCTAAACCTTACGTGACGGGACCACAGTTGCCGGCCTATCCTGAGCCAGGCTGAACATATTTGAGTACAGTATACCGCAGAAATCTCCGGTACACCTGTGTACAGCACAAAAGTCAAAGCTATTCTATCCCAACAGTAGCAGTCGTAACATACTCAAAGGCAACATATTTCGGCCTAACTTGTCGAGGCCACTACTGATGGACTTCACACAGCCGATCAGAGAATATTAGATCGCAGTAGAGTGCTGAAATCCGACGAATAGCAGTGTATAGCAAAAAATTCAAAGCCATTCTGACCAAACCAGACCTAACCGAACCTAATCGAACGTAGAACGACTAAACGTTACGCGCCGTGACCTCTGTCGCTGGCTTCCCCAGAGGCAAGCAGAATATGAAATAGCGCAGTACAGCATGGTAGTCCATAGAATTGCAGTGTGTAGCGCAGAAGTTACAACTACCCCATCCTAACCCAGCGTAACGTAACCTAACCAAACGTGGCATAACTCAACCTAACGTGCCGAAGCTGCTATTGCTGTTCCTGCCAGAGCTGAGCAGAGCATATAAGAGCACAGTAGAGCGCAGAAATCCAACGAATAGCAGTGTATAACGGAAGAGTCGTAGCTACCCCGTCCTATCCTAACAAATCTAACATGACAAAACGCAATCTAGCGCAACACAGCGAGTCGCGACCGCTATTCCTGGCCTCCTAAGGGCCATGAAGAACGTATTAGAGCACGGTAGGTTGCAGAAGTTCATAGAATCGCAGCGTGCAGGAGAAAAGTCAGAGATAGCCAAACCAAGCCCATGCCAACATAACCTAACCTAACGTAGCAACGCACAACGCAACGGGCCCCGTCCACCATTGCTAGCCTCCACAGGGTCCAGCAGATAAGGGTAGAGCACAGTTGGGCGCAGGAGTTCTCCGAATAACAGAGTATAGCACGAAAGTCGTAACAACCCTAACCAAACACAGCCTACATTGACGTAACCATACGTAACCTAACTAATCCTAACGTGCCACGAGCACTATTACTCTCATCCCGGTTGTCGAGCAGAGTATAGTAGAGCAACGTATAGCGTAGAAATCAACCGGACAGCAGTCCATAGAAAAAATGTCAACCCCATCCTATCTTAGCCAATCCAAACGTAATACATGCAAACGTAACATAACTTAACCTAACGTGCAGAAACCTCTGTTGTTGGCCACCCCAGGGACAAGCAGAATATAGTGGAGCAGAGTAGGGCGCAGAAAGCCATGAAATAGTAGCGTATAGCACAAAAGTCAAGAAAACCGTAACCTAACATCTGCTAACCTAACCTATCCAAATGTAGACTAATTGAATCTTACGTGCTGGGTCCAATATTCCTGGCCTCCCCATCGCCATGCAGAGCATATTAGTGGAGACGGGACCTCCGAAATCCATAGGATCGTAGGGTATAGCAGTAAAGTCAAAGATACCCATACCAGACCCAAACAAACTTAACCTAGCCAAACGTGACCTAACCCAAACAAACGAGCCGCGGCATTCCATTCTGGCTTCCCCAGAGCAAATCAGAACATATAAGGTCACAGTCGAGCACAGGAGTTCACACAATGTCAGTGTGCAGCACAAAACTTAATGCTAACCTACACTAACATTACCAAACGTAACATAGACAAACGTTACATACATCAACGTGACGAGACCACAATTGCTGGCACCCCAGAGCCCAGCAGAATACGCTGGATCACAGCAGAGCGCAGCAATCCAACGAGTAGCAGTGTATAGCATAAATGTCAAAGCTATACTTTCCTAACCTTACAAAACGTAGCATAACCAGACGCTATATATCTCAAACTGGCGCGCCGATACCACTATTGCTGGCTTCCACAGAGCCAAGCAGAACATACTAGAGCACAATAGAGCGCAGAAATCCACCGAAAAGCAGTACACACCACGAAAGTCGAACCTATACTAACATAACCCGAACTAACATACACCAACGGAACGTAGCCTAACTATCCCCGAAGTGCCCAGGCAACTATTACTAGAATTCACAGTGTCGAACAGGGTATAGTTGCGCAATGTCGAACGAAGAAGTACACCGAACAGCAGTGTACAGAACAAAGGACAAGAATATCATAACCTAACCTGACCTAACCTAACCTAACATAACTCAGAAGAACTAAGTCCAACGAGCCGATACCTCTATTGCTGGCCTCCCGAGAGCCAAGCAGAGCATATTAGAGGAGAGTAGAGCGCAGAAATCTCCGAATAGCGGTGTATGACGCATGAGTCAAAGCTAGCCCATCCTAACCAAACCAACCGTAACATAACCGAAAGTAAACTATCGCAACCTAACGTAACTGGGCCACTATTGCTGACCGCCCCGGAGCCAAGCAGAATATACTACAGCACACTAGAGCGCAGAAACCTGCCGCAATGCTGCGTAAAGCACAAATGTCAGACATATCCTAACCTTACCTGGCGTAAACAAACGTAACCAAACGTAGCATAACACAGCGTAACGTTCCGGGACCAATACTGCGGCCCTCGTCCCCCTCAGAGTTGAGCAGATTGGAGTCCAGAACAGTAGAGCGCAGAAGTGCACCGAATATCAGTCTATGTCAGGAAAGTCGAAGCTACCCAATCCGAACCCAAACAAGCGTAACTTAAACAAACGTAACCAAGCTCAAACAAACGTGCTGCCACCACTATTTCTGGCCTCGACAGGGCCAAGCAGAACCCATTGAACGGCAGTGGGTCGCGGAACTCCGTAGAATCGCAGTGTAAAGTAGACAAGACAAAGACATCCAGACCAAACCCAAACCAACATTACCTAACCTAACGTAGCAAATCTCAATGTAACGTGCCGCGACCACGATTGCTGGACTCCCCATGGTCTATCAGATCAGAGTAGAGCGAATTGTAGGGCTGGAGCACACCGAATAACTCTGAATTGCACGAAAGTCATAGATGCCCTAGCGAAACATTGCCTGAACTCACCTAACCAAGCATAAGCTAATTCAACCAAACGTTCCACGAAAACTACTGCTCGCATCTCGATGTTCTAGAATATCATGGTAGAGCAATGAAGGGCACAGCGGTCCACCGAGTGGCATTGTAGAGCACAAAAGTCAAAGCTGTCCTCTCCTAACCTAACGAAGCGTAACATTACCGAACGCAGCCTAGCAAAGCCTATCGTGCCACGACCACTATACCTGACCACCCCATATTCGTGCAGAGTATAGTAGAGCAGAGTAGAGTGCAGAATGCCACCAAATAACAATGTATAGCGCAGAAGTCAAAGACATCCAGACCTGACCAGACATAACCTAACCTTGCCAAAAGTAGAACAACTGAACTTAACGAGCAGAGGCCTCTATTTCTGGCAGCCCCAACGTCAAGCTCAACGAATTAGAGCACAGTAGAGCGCAGGTATCAGCCGATTAGCAGTGTACAGCACAAAAGTCAATGCTACCCTGGCCCAACCCAGCAAAACATACCATAATCAGACGTAACGTAACACAAACTGTTGTTCCACGACCGCTGCTCCTGGCCTCACGAGAGCTAAGAAGATTATGACTGAACAACCTAGAACGCTGAAATCGTGCGGATAGCAGTGCATAGCGCCAAAGTCGAGGCCATCCTTTCCAAATGTAGCCGAACCTACACAAGCGAAACGTAACATAACTCAACCTTACGTGCCGAGAGCACTATTCGTGGTGTCCGCAGAGGCAAGCAGAATGCGATATCGCACAGAAGACCGCAGGAGTCCATAGAATTGCAGTGTGTAGCAAAGAGGTCGAAGCTATTCTAGCCTAACACTACGTAACCTAACATAACCAAACGTAATGTAAATCATACTAACGTGCCGCTCCCACTTCTGCTGGCCGCCACGGGGCCATGCAGATTGGAGTAGAGTAGAGTGGATGGCAGGAATCCACCGAAAAAGAGTGTACAGCACGAAAGTCAAAGCTACCCTAACCAAACTTTACCTAACGTAACGTAACGTGCCATATCACTATTGCTCTTATACCGAGAGTCGAGCAGAGTATAGTAGAGCAGCGTAAAGCGTACAAATCCACCGAATATCAGTGTGTACCACGAAAGTCTCATCTAATCAAACCCATTCCAAGGCAAACGTAACGTAGCCAAACGTAACCTAACACAACATAGGGGCCCGAGGCCACTATTCCTGGCCTGACCAGAGTCGAACAAAGTATAGTAGGTCAATGTAGGGTGTAGATATCCAACGAATAGCAGTGTATAGCACACAAGTCTAAGTTATCCTCTCCGATCCTGACCAAGCGTAACGTAATCCATCTTAACCTATTTCATCCTGACGTGCCGAGACCACTATTGATCTCCTCCCCAGAACTAAGTAGAACATATTAGAGGAGAGGAGAGAGCAGTAGTCTACAGCATTGCACTGTATAGCACACGAGTGGGTGATACCCTAACCAGAAATGTCATAACCTAATCCAACCGAACGTAGCCTAGCTCGACGCAAGTCGTCGAGTCTAGTATTGGTGTCCTTCCCAGAGCCAAGCAGTGCACATTTGAACAGTCAAGGGCGCAGGAACACGCCGCATTGCAGCGTAAACCACAAAAGATAAAGAGACCTTTACCTTACCCGTCTTAACCTGACCAAACATTACCTGACTCAACATAACGTGCCGAGATCACTATTACTGGCCTTCCCAGTGCGAAGCTGAGCATATTATGGCACACCAGAGCGCAGAAATCCACGGAATAGGAGCGCATAGCATCAGAGTCAGAGCATCCTCCCCTACCCTCGCCAGACGTAACATATCCAAACGTAGCCTAACCATCCTGACACGACGAGACCAATTTTCCTGGCACACACGGACACAAGCAGGTTGTATTAGAGAACTCTGGTGCGCAGAAATCCACTGCATTGCAGTGAATAGCACAAAAGCCGAAGATATCATGACCTATCCTTACTTAACCTAACCTAACACAACGTAGGATAGCTCAACATGAGGTGCCGCGAACACCGCTCCTGACCTTCCCTGAGACAAGCGGAGTGTAGCAGAGCACAGTAGATCGCAGGCACCCACCGAATAGCTGTGCAGCACGAAGGTGGAGGTAGCCTATCGCAACCTAGCCAGACATAACGTAAACAAACGAAACCTAAATCAACTTAACATGACGAGGCCGCCGTTGCTGGCCTCCACAAAGGCAAGCAGAATGTACTAGAACACAGCAGTGCGCAAAAACTCACCGCATTGCCGTGAACAGCACAAAAGTCGAAAATGCCCAAACCAACCAGACCCAACATAACCTAACCAAATGTAACATAGCTGAACCTAACGTGACGAGATCAATACCGTTGGCCTCCCTAGAGACAGGCAGAGAATATTAGAATACAGCAGAGCGAAAATATCCGCGTGTAGTTGTGTAACACTAAAGTATGTACTATCATAGCCTAGCCTCCCAAACGTAACATAACCGAGCGAAGCATAGCCAGCCTTATATAGTGCCGAGACCACTAATACTGGACTCCCAGAGCTAAGAAGAAAATACCGAAGAACAGCAGAGCGCAGAAATCCACCGCATGGATGTGCTTAGCACAATAGTCAAACACACCCTGACCCAACTTGGCCTAACCTAACGTATCCAAACGCAGTGTAGCACAACATAACATGGCGAGAGCTATATTGCTGGCCTCCCAGAGCCAAGCAGAGCATAATAGAGCAATTAGCGCGCAGAGCTCCACCGAATAGCAGGGTATAGCACAAAAGGCGAAGAAATGATAACCAAGACTTCAAAACATACCCCAACGAAAGGTAACATAACAAAAGCTAACTCGCCGGGACCACTATTAATGGCCACCCCAGAGCCAAGCAGAAAATATTAGAACGTAGCAGAGCGCAGAAGTCGGTGTATAGCAGTTTATAGCAGAGATGCATAACTATCCTATCCTAACCTCACCAAACGTAACGTAACCAAACGTGGTATAGCTCAATCAAACATGCCAAGACCACAATAGCAGGCGTCGCCAGAGCCAAGCAGAAGATACCAGGGCACACTGGAGCGCAGAATTCTACCGTACAGCTGTGTATAGCTCAAAAGTCAAAGCTATCCTCTCCCAATATATACAATCTTAGTACAACCATACGCAACATAGCTCAACCTAACGTACCCCGGACACTATTGCTGGCCTCCAAAGAGTCGAACAAAGCTTAATAGGGGATAGTAGGTCGCAGAAGTCCATAGTAACGCAGTCTATAGCACGAAAGTCATATCTACCCGGACCTAAGACAGTATAACGTAACCTAGCCATACGTGACCTACGTCAGCATAACGTGCCGCGGCCAGAGACGCTGGCCTCCCCATAGAGTTGCATAACATAGTAGAGCACAGCAGAGCACAGAAATCCACCGGGTTTCAGTGTATAGCACGATAGTCGCACATATCCCTACCGAACCTAGCACATCCTAACCTAACCAAACGTAACCTAACGCAACCCAACGTACCGAGACCGCCATTGATGGCCTCGCCAGAGCCAATCAGAGCATACTGGAAAACAGTAGGGCGCAGAATGCCTCCAGATAACATGAAAGACAAATGCATGCGGACCTAACCCACACAAATGTACGCTAACCAAACGTAGCGTATCTCAACATAGCTTGGCGGGACCACGATTACAAGGGTCCACAGACCCAGACAGAACATTCTAGAGCGCAGTAGAGCGAAGATATCCACCGAATAGCAGTGTATGCCACGAAAGTCAGGACCATGCATACCTAACCCAAACAAATATACCCTAACCGAACGTAACCTAAATCAAGCCGAGACATTTATTGGTGGCATCTTCCGAGCCCAGCAGAGAATATTATAGCACAGTAGAGTATAGGAATCCACCGTTTAGCAGTGTATAGCACAAAAGTCAAAACTATCTTCCCCTACCATATCCTAACCTAACCAGGCCTTACGCAACACAACACAAACATTCGTGCCACGACAACTATCGCTTCCCCCACACCCCAGTGTCGAATAGATTATATAAGAGCGATGTAGAGCTCAGAAATCCACCGAATAACTGTGTAGAGTACAGAAGTCCAAGCTATCCTCTCCTAACATATCCAAACATAATATAATCAAACGTAACGTAACTTAACTCACCGTGCCGAAACTGCTATTGCTGGAAACCCCTGAGCCAAGCAGAATATACTAGAGCGCAGTAGATGGCAGAGAGCTACAAATAGCAGCGTATTGCACAAAAGTCAAATAAAACACAACCTAGCGCGTCCTCACGTAGCCAAACCAAACGTAGACTGACAAAACTTACCGAGCAGAGGCCACGACTTTTGGCATCCACAGTGACAAGCAGAACCTATTAGGGCACAGTAGGGTGCAGAAATCCCCTGAATAGCAGTTTATAGCGCAGAAGACAATGCTAGCCCCTCCGAACCTAACCAATCGTAACGTAACCTTACGTGACATAACCAATCCTAACGTAACGGGACCGTTACTGCTCGCCACCTCAGAGCCAAGCGGAACATATAAAAGGAGAAGAGAGTGCAGAAATCCATGGGATCGCAGTGTATAGCAGAAAATTTGAAGCTACCCTCACCTAACCGTAGCTAACATAACATAGCGAAACGTCTCCTATCTCAGCCTACCGTGGCGAGGCCACTATTTCTGGCCTCCACAGTGCCAGGCGGAACATACCGATGCACAGTAGAGCTCAGATATCCTACGAACAGCAGTGTATACCAAGAATGTCATAGCTATGCGAACCTAACCCAAACGAACATAACCTGACCAAACGTAGCCTAACATAACCTAACGTGCGGAGACCGAATATTTCTGGACACCTGAGTGCCATACAGAGCGTATTAGGGCACAGTACGGTGCAGAAGTCCTCCGAACTGCAGCGTATAGCACAAAAGTCAATTCTACCCTTACATAACCCAAGCCAACGTCACCTAACCAAACGTAATGAAACTCAACCTAACGTGGGGAGACCAGTATTGCTGAAAATCACTGATAAAGACAGAGAGTATTAGAGGAGAGTAGAGCGCGGAAATCCATTGAATCGACGTGTATAGCGGAAATGTTGAAGCTATCCAAACCTAACCACAGCCAACATAACATAGCCAAACATATACTATCCACGCCTAATGTGCCGAGACCACTATTGCTGGCCTCCCCAGTGCCAAGCAGAACATACCTGAGCACAGTGGAGAGCAGAAATCCACATAATGGCAGTGCATACCACGAAAGTCAAATCTATGCAAACCTAACCCAGGCTAACATATCCTAACAGAAAGTAACATAAATCAACATTTCGTGCCACGGCCACCATTGCTGGCCTCCCCAGAGGCGCGCAGTGTATAGTAGACCCACCTGGAGCGCTGAAATCAACTGAACAGCTATGTATAACTCAAAAGTCAAAGCCACCATGACCAAACATATCACAATCTAGTCTCACGAAACGAAACATAACGCAACCTTTCGTGTCGCGACCACTATTGCTGGCCACCCAGGGTCGAGTGGAGTACAGTAGCGCACAGTAGAGCGCAGAAATCCATCGAACAGCAGTGCACATCGCAAAAGTCAAAGCTAACCAGACCTGACCTATGCAGACCTAAACTAAACAAAAGTAATCCAACTGAACCAAACGAGCCGCGACAAGTGTTGCTGATATCCACTGAGACAACCAGAGCATACTGGAGGGGAGTAGAGCTCACAAATCCAAAGAATCGCAGTGTAGAGCAGAAAAGTTGAGACCAACCGAACCTAACCAAAGCTAACATAACGGAGCCAAACGTACCCTATCTCAACCTAATACACCCAGACCACTACTTCTGGCTTCCACTGTGCCAAGCAGATCATACTAGAGCACGGTGGAGCGCAGGCGTCCACGTTATTACAGTGTACAGAACAGAAGTCAAAGGTATCCTAAACTAATCCAAACAAGCTGAACCCAGCCGAACGTAACGTAACTGAACCGAACGTGCCGAGACCACTATTGCTGGCCTCCACAGAGACATGAAGGGCGTATTAGAGCACGGTAGAGTGCAGAAATCCACCGATTTGCAGTGCTTAGCACGAAAGTCAAAGCTATCCCCTCCTAACCTAACCAATAGTAACTAAACCAAACGTAACCTAGCATAGCCAATCGAGCAGCGACCACTATTGCTGACATCCCCAGAGTCGAGCAGGGTATTGTAGAGCAATGTAGAGAGCAGAAATCCGCCGAACAGCAGTGTGCAACACAAAAGTCAAAGTAGCATATCCTAACCCAGGCAAACGTAGCATAACCAAACGCAACATAACTCAACCTAACATGACGGGACCGATGTCGCTGGCCTCGACGGAGGCAAGCAGAACGTACAAGGGCACAGTAGTAGGCAGAGATCCACCGCAATGCGGATTATAGCAAAAAAGTCGTAGGCACCCAAACCTTACCTGATCTATTCTAACCCAACCGATCGTAGCCAAACTCAAAATAACGTGCAGAGGCCACTATCCCTGCGCTCCCCGGATCAGAGCAGAACATACCAGTGTGCCCTAGGGCTCAAAAGTCCGCCGAATAGCAGGGCATTGCACAAAAGTCTAAACTACAGTATCGTAAAATCACCGAACGTAGCACATACGAACGTACCATAGCTCAACCTAACGTACCGAGACAACCATTGCCGGCCTCCCCAGGTGCAAGCAGAATATACTAGAGCACAGCAGGGCGCAGAAATGCACCGCATTGCAGTGTGTAGCGCAAAAGTCAAACATACTCAGATTTAACCTGCCCTCACCTAACCAACCAAACATTGTGTAACTGAACTTGACGTGACGAGACCGATATTGCTGGCCTCCCTAGAGCAAAGCAGAGCATATTAGAGCACATTAGAGCGCAGATATCCACCGCATTACCGTGAGCAGCACAGAAGGCGTAGATACCCTAACCTAACCTGGCCTAGTCTAACCTAACCGAACGCAGCATAACACAGCATGACGTGCCGCGACTACTGCTCCTGGCCTCCCCAGAACCACGCAAAATGTAGTAGAGCACAGTGGGTCACAGAAATCCATCGAAAGTCAGTGTATAGCACGAATGTTGTAGCTACCCTAACCAAACCTACCCTTATATAACATAACCAAACGTAATCCAACTAAACCTGACGAGCCACGGACACTACTGCTTGCCCCGCAGAGTTGAGCAGAGTATAGTTGAGCAATGTAGGACGCAGAAAGCCAACGAATAGCGAAGTATGGCACAAAAGTAGAAGAAACCCCAACCGAACTTTCCTAACCTAACCTAACGAAACGTGGCCTTACTCAACGTAACGTGCCGAGGCCACTATTACTGGCCGTCCCAGAGCCAAGCAGGGCACATTATAACACATTAGAGCGCGGGGTCCCAACGAATATCGGTTTATAGCACAATAGACAAAGTAGCACTTCCTAACCAAACCAAACGTAACAGAGCCATACGCAACCTAACCTAATCTGGCATCACGATACCACTAATGCTGGCCTCCACAGAGACACGCAGAATGTGCTTGAGCACAGTAGCGCGCAGTTACCTACGGCATTGCAATGAATAGCCAAACGTCGAGGCTAACCTAACTAAACATGCCCTAACGTAACCTAACCAGACATAATCTAACGTGCCGAAGTCACTATTGCTGGCATCCCCAGAGACAAGCAGAAGATATCAGAAGGCGGCAGAGCGCAGAAATCCACTGCATTGCGGTGTATAGCTCAAAAGTCAAACATTTTCCGACGTAGCTTGTCCTACACAACACAGCAAACGTAGTGCAACTGAATATAACGTGAAGAGACCATTATTGCTGGCCTCCCAGAACCAGGCAGAACACATCAGGGCACAGCAGAGCGCAGAAAGCCATAAAAGAGCAGCGAATAGCACAAATGTCAAAGATATCCTAACCTTACGCTATATATACCCTGACCTAATCCAACTTAAAAAAAACGTGGACTAACTGAACACAACGTGATGAGGCAATTATTGCTGTCCTCCGCAGTGCCGAGCAGAAATGACCAGAGCGCCTTCGAGCGCACGAATCCAGCGAACAGCAGTGGACAGCACAATAGTCAAAGTCATCGTAACCAAACCTCGCCAGACCTAGCCTGGCCACATGAAACCTAACCCAATCTATCGTGCCACGGCCACTGTTGCTGGCCACGACAGGATCGAGCATGTTGTAGTAGAGCAATGTAGAGCGCAGAAATACAACGGATAGCAGTGTAAAGCGCAAAAGTGAAAGTTGCCCTACCCTAACCTAACCAAACGTAACATAACTGACCCTAATATGCCTACGCCACTACTGCTAACCTCCACACAGCCAAGCATAATAAACTATAACACAGTAGATCACAGAAAGGCGCGGCGTTGTAGCGTGTATCGCAAAAGTCAATGACGTCATAGCGTAACATGACCCAACCTAACATATCCAAACTTAGGCTAACTAAACCTAACCAGACGAGGCCATCATTGCTGTCCTCCCGAGAGTCGAGCAGAGCATGTTAGAGCACAGCAGAGCGTAGAAATCCACCGAATATCGGTCTACAGCACAAAAGTCAATTCTATAATATAATAGCATGTCCAAACGTAATACAAACGCACGTAGCCTAACTTAAGCCGACGCGTCGAGATAACTGTTGCTGGCCTCCCCAGCGTCAAGCAGAAAATATTGAAGCACACTAGACCGCAGAAAGCCAACAAATAGCAGTGTATATCACGGAAGTCATGCAAATCCTGACCTAACCTGGCTTAACCTAACGAGACCAATCGTAAACTAACAAAACCTAACAAGCCGAGCACACCTTTTCTGGACTGCCCATCGCCAAGCAGAACGTATCGGAGGAGTGCAGAGCGCTGAAGTCCATAGACTGGCCATGAACATCAGAAAAGTCAAAGACATTCTGGCCAAACACAGACTAACCTAACATATCCAAACGTAACCTACAGTACCTAACGTGCCGAGACCAGTATTGCTGGCCTCCGCGTAGCCAAGCAGAACACATTAGAGCAAAGCAGTGCTCAGAAATCCAACGGATGGCGGTGTACGGCATATAACGCAAAGCTGTTCTATCCTAACCTAACCAAAGGTAACATAACCATACGTACTCTAACTCGGCCTGACATGCCGAGACTGTTATTGCTGTCCACCACATAGCAAAGCAGGACACACAGGCACACAATAGTGGGCAGAAATCCACCCAAAAGCAGTGCAGACCACGAAAGTCAAACGTATTGAATTCCAACCTGTCCTAACCTAACCTAACTGAACGTATCCTAACTAAACGTAACGTGCCGAGAATACCATGGCTGGCCTCCCCAGGGCGGTGCAGAGCATATTAGACCAATGTAGAGCGCATAGGAACAACGAATACCGGTGCATAGCGTAAAAGTCAAAGATATCCTCTCCTAACCTAACCAAACGTAACATATACAAGCGTTACGTTTCTCAACCCAGCGTGTCCGGACCACAGCTGCTGGAATCCCCAGAGTCAAGCAGAACTTACTAGAGCTCTGTAGAGCTCTGATATCCACCCAATAGCAGTCTACAGCACGAATGCTAAGCTATCACCTTCCAACATATACAAACGTAAGATAAAGGGTCGTTAGCATAGCACAACCTAACCTGCCGCGACTACGATTTCTGGAATCATCAGAGCCAAGCAAAATATAATAGTGGATAGTAGAATGCAGTAATCCATGGAATCGCAGAGTATGTCAGTAAAGTCTAAGCAACACAAGCCAAACCCAAACAAACAGAACCTAAGCAGACATAGGATAACTCAACATAACGTGCCGAGACAACTATTGCTGACATCCCTAGAGCCAAGTAGAGCGTACTAGAGCAATGTAGAGGGCAGATATCCACCGTACAGCAGCGTATAGCGTAAAAGTCAAAGCTATGCTACCTTAACCTAACCAAACCTCACCTAGCCCAACGTAACCTAACGCAATCAAAACTGCCACGTCAACTATTGCTGGTCTCCCCAGAGTCGAGAAGAGCATGGAAGAGCAATGAGGAGCGCAGAAATCCACCGAATAGCAGTGTACAGCGCATAAGTTAGATCAAGCCTGTCCAAACTGTGCTTGACCCAACCTAACCGACCGTAACCTGACTGAACATAACGCTCTGAGACCACTGTACCTTGCCTTCCCAGAGTCAAGTTGCAAATATTAAAGCGCAGCAGGGAGCTGAAATCCACCTAATAGCAGACCATAGCTCGAAAGTCAAAGCCATCCTCTCCTGACCTATATAACGGTAATATAATCAAACGTCACCCAACTCAACCTAACCTGCTGCGTCCGCAATTCATGGCCTCCCGGTGTCCAGTGGAACACGTTAGAGGAGGATAGATCGCAGAAATCCATATGATCGTTCTGTATATCAGAAAAGTCAATGATACACAAGCCTAACACAAACCAACTTGGCATAACCAAGCATAGCCTGACTCAACCTACCGTGCCGAGACCGCTATAGTTGCCCTCCCCAGGGCCAAGGAGGACATACTAGAGCACAATAGAGCTGAGAGATACACCGAATTGCAGTGTACAGCACAAAAATTGAAGCTTCTCTGACAAAACTATGCCTGACACAACCTAGCCGAACATAACATGACACAACATAGCGTGCCGAGACAACTATTTGTGGCCTTCTCAGAGCCAAGCTGAAAATATGAAGGCACAGTAGGTAGCACAAGTCCTTCTAATAGCAGACCATAGCATTAAACTAAATGCCATCCACACATAAACTAACCAACCGTAACATGACCAAACGTAACCTAACACACGCTAACGTTCCGCGGCAACTACTGCTGGCCTCCCTGGAGCCAAGCACAGCACATTAGTGGAGCGTATGGCGCGGAAATCCATACAATCGCCGTGCACATCAGAAAAGTAGGTGCTACACAAACCAAGCCCATACCAACGGAGCATAACCGAAATATGAATAACACAAATTACCATGTCAAGACCGCTATTGATGCCCTTCCCTGAGCGAAGCAGGACATACTAGAGGACAGTAAAGCGCAGAAATCCGCCGAATAGCAGTGTACAGCACATAAGTTAAAGCTACCCTGTCCAATCTTTGCCTGACACAACCTAATCGATCATAGCCCGACTAAACGTTACGTGCTGAGACCAACATTTCTGGCCTTCCCAGAGCCAAACCGATAATATCAGATCACCGTAGGGCGTAGAAGTCCACGCAACAGCAGATAATGCCACTATTGTCAAAGCTATCGTCTCCTAACCGAACCAATCCTAACATAACCAAGCTTAACCTAACTGAAGCTAACTTGCGGCGAACAGTATTCCTGGCCTTCCCGGAGCCAAGCAGAATTCATTAGCGGGGAGTAGAACGCAGATATCAATGGAATCGCAGCGTATATCAGAAAAGTCGAGACTAACCGAACCAAACCCAAAACCAACAGGGCATGACCAAACACAGTATAACCAAACCTAACGTACCGAGACCGCAATTGCTGCCCTCCCGAGAGCCAAGCAGGACATACTAAAGCAAAGTAGAGCGCAGAAGTCCACGAATAGCAGCGAATAGCGCAAAAGTTGAGGCTATCCTGACTAAGCAGTGCTTAGACCAACCTAACCGAACGTAACCCGACTCAACATAACGTGCCGAGACCACTATTGCTGGCCTTCCCAGAGCCAAGCTGAAAATATTAAGGGATTGTAGGGAGCAGAAATTCACCTAATAGGAGACTATAGCAATAAAGGCAAAGCCATCCTCTCCTAGCGAACCATAACTTAACATAAACAAACGTAATGTGACACAAAGTAACATGCCGAGACCGCTATTGTTGCCATCCACGGAGCCATAAAGGAGGTACTTGAGCACGTAAGATCGCAGAAATCCACCCAATTGCAGCGTACTGCACGAAAGTTAAAGATATCCTACCAAACGTAGCCTAACCCAACCTAACCGAACGTAGCATGAATCATCGTAACGTGCCGAGGCCTCCGTTGCTGGCCTTCCCAGAGACAAGCAGAGAATATTAAAGCACTCTAGGGTGCAGAAATCAAACTAATAGCAGACTATGGCACTAAATTCAAAGCTATCCTCTCCTAAACAGACGAAGTGTAACATAACAAAGCGTGACCCAACACAACCCAACGTGCTGCGACCACGATTGCTGGCCCTCCGCAGCGACAAGCGGAACGCGTCAGTGGAAAGTAGAACACAGAAATCCATGTAATCGCTGTGTATATCAGGAAAGTGGAAGCCACCCAAGCCTAACCCAATACAACGGGGCATATCCAAACATAGTCTGACACAACCTATCGTGCCGAAACCGCTTTCCTTCCCTCCCCAGAGCCAAGCAGGACATACTACAGCACAGTAGAGCGTAGAAGTCCACCGAAGAGCAGCGTACAGCGCGAAAGTTAATGCTACCATGACCAAACATTGGCTAATCTGACGCAACCAAACGTCACGAATCCCAACCTAACGATTCTAGCCCACTATTGCTGGCATCCCGAGAGCGGGGTAGAACATAGTAGAGCAATGTAGGGTGCAGAAATCCACCGAATAGCAGTATATAGCACAAAAGTCTAAGCTACTCTATCCTACCACAACCAAACGCAACGTAACCAAACGCAACATAGCTCAGACTAACGTTCCGAGACCAATACTCCAGGCTTCCACAAGGCCAGACAGAATGTACTAGAGCACAGTAGATCGCAGAAAACGACCGAATAGCAGTGTATAGCACAGAAGTCAGAGCCATCCTTACCAAACTTAATCTAACCTATCCGAGGCAAGGGTAACATTGCTTCAACGAACGTGCCGCGACCACCATTGGTGACCTCCCCAGAGACAAGCAGATGCTAGTACAGCAATGCATAGCGCAGATGTCGACCGAATAGCAGTGTATAGCACAACAGTCGAAGCCATCCTAGCCAAACTTAACCAAACCAACCCTTCCTAAACGTAACATAACACAACCAAACCTGCCACGACCGCTGTTACTGGCTTCCCCACAGACAAGCAGATGCTAGTAAAGCAATGCATTGCACGGGTATCGACGGAACAGCAGTGTACGGAACAAAAGTCAAAGCAACCCTAACCAAATATTTCCTAAGCCTAGCAAAGCCACGCGTAACCTAGCTCAACCTTGCGTGCTGAAACCACCATTGCTGGCCTCCCCAGAGCCAAGCAGAACACGCTAGAGGCCAGTAGAGCGCTGAAATTCACCGAGAAGCAGACTATACCGTAAATGTCGAAGCAATTCATACCTAACCCAAGTTAACGTATCCTCACCAAACGTAGCCTAACTGAACCTAACGTGCCGAGACAGCTATTACTGGCCTCTCCTGAATCGAGCAGAGTACAGCAGAGCAGTGCAGAGCGCAGAAATGCCTCTAATTGCGGTGTATAGCACAAAAGTCATAGCTACGCCATCCTAAAATGGCCAATCGTAACATTACTGAACGTAGCCTAACTCAGTCTATCGTGCAATGACAACTATTGCTGGCTTCCTCAGACACAAGCAGAACATGATAGAGCGCAGTTGAGCACATAACTACAAATAATATCAGTGTAGAGCACATATGTCAGCGCAATTCCAATCTAACCCAACGTAACCTAACATAACCAAACGTAATCTAACTAGACCTAACATGCCGCGACCAGTATTGCTGGCCTCCACAGAGCCAACCTGAGCATAATAGAGGAGCATCGGGCTCAGATATCCATAGAATCGCAGTGACCAGCAGAAAAGACAATGCCATCCAAACAATACCAAAGTTAAAATAACTTAACCAAACGTACCCCACCTCGACCTAACATGCCGAGGCCACTATTGCTGGCCTCACCGTCGCCAAGCAGGGCATATTAGAGGAGAACAGTGCGCTGACGTTCGTAGAATGTCATTGCATATCACGAAAGTCAAAGGCATCTCAACCAAGCACAAACAAACCTAACAGAACATAACGTAACATGTACCAATCAATCTCGCCGCGGCCACCATTCCTGGAATTCCCAAATAAAAGCAGGTAAAACTAGGTCACAGTAGAGCACAGTATTTCACCGAATTGCAGTGCACATCACAAACGTCAAAGCTGCCCTGGCCTCACATAGCCAATCGTAGCACAACCAAACGTAACATGACTCAACCTATCGTGCCCAGACCACTATTGCTGACAACCACAGAGGAAGGCAGAATATACTAGAGCACAGTGCGGTGCAGAAATCCGCCGCACTGAAGTGTAAAGCGCAAAGGTCGAATATACCCTAACCTAACAGGAGATAACCTAACCTAAGCTAAAGTAGCCTAACTCATCCTAAGGAGCCGAGTTCTCTACCGCTGGCCTCCCCAGAGGCAAGCAGAACGAATTAGTGCACAGAAAAGCGCAGAAATTCAACGAACAGCAGTGAACAGCACAGAAGTGGAAGCCAACCTAACCAAACCTAACCAAACATTATCGAACAAATCGTTAAGTATCTCAAACTATCGTGCCGCGACTAGTATTGCTGGCCTCCACAGAGCAAAGCAGAACATAATAGAGGAGAGTGGAGCGCAGATATCCACGGAATCGCAGTGTACAGTAGAAAAGTCGAAACTATCCAAGCCTAACCATTGCTAACGTAACATCACCAAGCGCATTCTATCTCAACCTATAGTGCCGAGGCCACTATTACTGGTTTCCCCAGAGCCAAGCAGAGCACAATAGCGCACTGTGGCACGCAGAAATCCACCGAATAGCAGTGCATACCACGAAAGTCAAATCTATCTATGCCTACCCAAATTAACGTAACGTAGCGGAACATAACCTAACTAAACATATCTGGCAGAGACCACTATTACGGGCCTCCCCAGAGTCGAGAAGAGTAGAGTAGAGCAACCTAGAGCGGAAAAATCCTCCGAATAGCCGTGTATAGCACAAAGGTCAAAGATACCCTATCACAACCTATCCAAACGTAGCACAATCGAAAGCATACTAACTTAACCTACCGAGCCGAAACCAATATTGCTGGCCTCCAATTATCCACGCAGAATGTGCTAGTGCACAGTAGACCGAGGAAAGCCGCCAAATAGAAGTGTATAGCACAAAAGCCAGAGATATCGTAACCTAACACGTCCTAACCTAACATAACCCTACGTAGAGCAACTAAACGTAACGGGCCGAGACATCAACTGCTGGCCTCCCCAGGCCCAAACAGAACATATTAGAGCTGAATAGAGTACAGAAATACACCGAATGACATAATATAACACAAAAGTCAAAGCCATCCTTTCCAAACGTAACCTAACCTAGCCCAAACACACATAACCAAACACAAACTATAGCGCCACGACAGCGATTGCTTGCCTCTCCATAGTCGAGCAGAGTATAGTAGGGTCATATAGAGGGCAGAAGTCCACCGAGTAGCAGTGTATAACGTAAAAGTAAAAGTTGTCCCATCCTAACCTAGCCTAGCGTAACACAACCAAACGAAACACAGCACAGCCTAACGTGCCAAGGGCACTATTCCCAACCTCAACAGCGCCAAGCAGAGCATATTAGGGGAGGGTAGTGCGAAGAGGCACATAGAATGGCAGTGTGCAGCACGAAAGTCAAGGATGTCCTAACCTAACCCAAACAAACCTAACCTAACCTAACCTAACATAACTCAACTAACGTGATGCGACCACCATTGCTGGCCTCCAGAGGGTCGAGCAGGGTATAGTAGAGCAACGGAGCGCGCACAAATCTACCGAAAATATGTGTACAGCACAAAAGTCAATGCTATCTTCTGCTAAACTAGCCAATCGTAACATAAGCAAGCGTCACACAACAGAAGGTAACATCCCGGGACCACAGCTGCTGTCCTCCCTAAACTAAGCAGAGCGTATTGGAGCAGGGCATGGCGCAGATGCCCATCGAATAGCAGTGTATAGAACAAAAGTCAAAGGTATGCTATCCTTACCATGCCAAGCCTTACCCAGCCAAATGTGCCATAGCTGAAACTAACGAGCCGCGACCACCATTCCTGGCGTCCCAGAGACAAGCATAGTGTGGTAGCGCACAGTAGAGCGCAGAATTCCATCCAATTGCACTGTGTAGCACAGAAGTCAAAGCTATCTCTGCCTAACCCAAAGGAAACTAACTTAACCAAGCGTAACTTAACTCAAACTAACGTGCTGCATCCTCAATATCTCGCAGCCCCAGAGACATGCGGAACATAATAGATGAGAGCAGGGCGCAGAAATGCATACTATCCCAGTATACAGCAGAAGGGTCCAAGATATCCAAACCTAACACCATCGAACGTAACTTAAGCTAACGTAGACGAGCACACCATAAAGTGCGGCGACCGCCAATGCTGGCCTCCTGAGGGTCGAGTAGAGTAGAGTAGAGCAACGAAGAGCACCGAAATCCTCCGAATAGTAGTGTATTGCACAAACGTCACAGTGGTCCTATCCTATCCTTACAAAGCGCAGAGTAGCCATACGTAACATAACAAATCCAAACGTGCCTAGACCACTATTGCTGGCCACCCCTACACAAAGCAGCGCATATTAGAGGAGAGTAGAGCCCAGAAGTCCATAGAATGTCGATACATAGCACAAAAGTCAAAGGTCAACGAAACGAACACATAGACACCTTACCCAACCGAGCGTAACTTAACACAACCTAACGCGCCGCAGCCACAACTACTGGCTTCCCGAGAGCAGAGAGGGGAATACTTGATCACAGTCGAGCGTAGAAATTCACTAAATAGCAGCGCATTGCACAAATGTCAAAGATATCCCAACCTAACATAACATAACTTAACCGAAACAGACACAATCGAGCAGGACCTAACGTGCCGCGACAACCATTGCTGGCCTACCGAGGATCGAGCGGAGTATAGTAGAGCAGTGTAGAGCGCAGAAATCCTCCAAATAGCAGCGTATAGCACAATAGTCAAAGCCATCCTAAACTAACCTAACCTAAACTGAGGTAATCAAACGTAACCTAACACAACCTATCGTGCCGCGACCGCAATTGCTGGCATCCCCTGTGTCGAGTAGAGTGTAGTGGAGCAGCGTAGAGCGCAGAAATCGCCAGAATAGCAGCGTATAGCACAAACGACAAAGCCACACTAGACAAACTTAATTTACTCTAACCAAACCAAGCGAAACATAACACAAACAAACGCGCCGTGACCACTACTGCTGGCCTCCCCACAGAGAAGCAGAGACTAGAAGAGCAATGCAGAGCGAAGGGATCCACCAAATAGCCGCCTATAGCGCAAAAGTCAGCTCAACCATGTCCTAACATATACAAACGTAATATAAGCTAACGTAATATGATATAGCCTAACGTGCCGAGACCGCTGTTGCTGACGTCCTTAGAGACAAGCAGAATATACTGGAGCACAGTAGAGAGCAGAAATCCACCGAATAGCAGTGTATAACACAAAAGTCAAAGCCATCCTAGCCAAACGTAACCTAACCTAGGATAACCTAACGTAACCTAACTCAAACTTTCATGCTGCGAACGCTATTGCTGTCCTGTCCAGAGCCACGCACAGCATATTAGAGTGGAGTAGAGCGAAGAGGTCCATAGAATGGCAGAGTATAGCACGAAAGTCGAATACATCCTTACCTAACCAAAAGAACCTGACCAAAACAAGAGTAACATATCTCAAACTAACGCGCCGCGGCAAAAATTTCTGGCATTTCGAAATCAATGTAGGGAGCATTAGGTCGCAGTAGAGGGCAGAAATCCACCGAAATGCCCTGTATGGTATAAAAGTCAAAGACACTGTGTCCAAACCTAACCAAACGTAAGAGAAGCAAACAAAGCATAACATAGCCTGGCGTCCCGAGACCGCAATTGCTGGTTTGCCCAGAGACAAACAGAACATATTAGAGCACAGTCGAGCGGAAAAATCAACCGCATAGCAGTGTATAGCACGAAGGTCAAAGCTATCCTATCCTAACCGATCGAAACGTAACGAAACCATACGTAACACATCTAAACGTATATCGAAAAAGTCAAAAAAATCTTAACCTAACCCTACCATACCTATCCTAAACAAGCTTAGAATATCTAAGCCTAACGTGCCAGGACTCTATGGCTGGCCTCCACAGAGCCAAGCAGAACATATTAGATCAAAGTAGGTCGCTGAAGTCTCCGAAAAGCAGTGTATAACACAAAAGGCGATGCCATCCTAGCCAAACGTAAACTAACCTAATCCAATCGAACGTAACATATCACAACTTATCGTGCGACGGCCGTTATTGCTGGTCTCTCCAGTGTCGAGCGGAGTATAGTAGAGCAGCGAAGAGCGCAGGAAACCACCGAATAGCAGTATACAGCACTAAAGCCGAAGATATCCTTTCCTTCCCTAACCAAACATAACATAACCGAACGTAACGTAACACAAGCTGTGGGGGTACGACCTCTATTTCTGGCCTCGCGAGAGCCAATCAGAGTATAGCAGAGCAATGTAGGACGATGAAATCAACCGAGTCGTAGTGTGCAGCACATGAGCCAAGGCAATCCATAAAAAGCCTGACCAAACCTAGTCTAAACAATCTGAGCATGACTCAAAATAACAGGCCGCGTCCACCATTCCTGGCGTCCACAGAAAAAAGCAGATTGTGATAGCGCACAGTAGAGAGCAGAGGTCCATAGAAAGGCAGTGTGCAGGACAAAAGTCAAAGCTACCTTAATCTAACGCAGCGTAACCTAACCTAACGCAACGTATTCTATCTCAACGTATCGTGCCGCCACCACCATGCATGCACACCGGAGAGTCAGGCGGAGTGTAGTAGAGCAATGTACAGAGCAGAAGTCCACCGAATAGCAGAGAATAGCACAGAAGTTTAAGCTATGTTATCCTAACCATGCCAAACGTAGCTTAACCGAACGCATCCTAACTCAGACTAACGTGCCGAGACCACTACTGCTGCCCCCCTCAGAGCCAAGCAGAACAGATTGGAGGAGAGTAAAGCGCAGTAGTCTGTAGAATCGGAGTGCATAGCACAATAGTCATAGCTACGCTATCGTAACACAGCCCGACCTAACAGGACAGGAAGCAACTTCGCTCAATCTAGGGCGCCGAGGCCACCATTGCTTGCTTCCACAGAGCCAAGCACAGCATATTAAAGCAATGTGGAGAGCAGAA
Source organism: Eufriesea mexicana (assembly GCF_001483705.2). Classification (NCBI taxonomy): domain Eukaryota; kingdom Metazoa; phylum Arthropoda; class Insecta; order Hymenoptera; family Apidae; genus Eufriesea; species Eufriesea mexicana. The sequence goes on from NW_016910473.1 coordinate 148,107, forward strand.
GTCCACCGAAGACCAGTGTATAGCATAAAAGTCAAAGCTATCGCATCATAACTTTGCCTAACGTAATCGTACTCACGTTAACGTGACGAGACCAATATTGCAGCCCACCCCAGAGACAACTAGAACGTACTAGAGCATAACCTGTCCCGACATGACCTAATCAAACGCAAGCTATCCCAACCTAACGTTCCTAACCCAAAATTGCTGGCCACCCCATCGCCGAGCAGGGCATATTAGAGGTGAGTAGAGCGCAGAGGTCCATAGAATGGAAGTGTATAGCACGAATGTCAAACATACAGACTAAGCCCAAATAAACCTCTCCTAACCAAGCGTAACCTTACTCAACCCAACACGTCGCGGCCACCACTTCAAGCATTCCCAGATCAACGCAGGGAATATTAGATCGCAGTAGTGCGCAGAAATCCACTGAATAGAAGTGGGCCCTGGATACCATGACCTAACGAAATGTATCCTATCAGAACTTAACGCGCCGAGTCAACTATTGCCGGCATCCCCGTTGCCAAGCAAGGAATATTAGTGGAGAATAGAGCTCTGAGGTACATAGGATGGCAATGCATAGCACGAAAGTGATGATATCCCAAACTAACCCAAACATACAGAACCTAACCAAACGTAGCCTATCTAGACCTAACGGGGCGCGGCCACCATTTCTGGAATTCCCAGAGCAAGGCGGGAGCATTAGGTCACAGTAGAGCGCAGAACTCCACCGAATAGCCGTGTACTGCGCAAAAGTCAAAGCTATCCTATCCTAACCTTACCAAACGCAACATAACTCAGACCAACGTGCCGAGAACAGGACTGCTGGCCTCCACAGTGCCGAGCAGAACATAATAGAGGAGAATAGAGCGCAAAAATCTATGGAATCGCAGTGTATAGCAGGAAGGTCGAAGCTACCCTAGCACGACATATACAAATGTAATATAACCATACGCAACCTAACCTAACCTGAAATGCCGAGACCAATATCTCTTTCCTCGAAAGAGCCTAGCTGTATACACTAGAGCACAGTAGAGCGCAGGGAGCCACTAAATAGCTGTGTATAGCACAAAAGTCAAAGATATACTAACACAATTTGTCGTAACCTAACCTAACCAAACGTGGAATAACTAATCCTTGCGAGCCAAGACCTCTATTGCTGACCTGCACGGTGCCAAGCAGAACATATTAGAGCTCAGTAAAGCGCTGAAATCCACCGAACAACAGTGTATAACACAAAAGACGAAGCCATCCTAACAAAACCTAATCCAGCCTGACCTAACCAGTCGTGACCTAACTCATCATATCGTGCCACGACCGCTATTGCTGGCCTCCCTGGAGTCGAGCATGGTATAGTAGATCTATGGTAGTGTATAGCACAGAAGTCACTGCTACCTTAACCAATCCTGACCTAAGCTAGCCAGGCCATACGTAACCTATCCCAAACAAACGCGCCGAGACCACTATTGCTGGCCTCTCCAGAGCCAAGCGCAGCATATTGGGCCACAACGGAGCCATTAATCGACCGCATAGCAGTGTATGGTACGAAAGTCGAAGCTACCCCATCCTAACAATGCCATAAACAACACAACCGAACGTTGCATAACTGAACCTAACGTGCCGAGACCACTATTGCTGGCCTACGGAGAGCCAAGCAGTATACACTAGAGCACAGCTGAGCGCAGAAGGCCGCCAAATGGCAATGTCTTGCACAAAAGTCAAAGATATCCGTACCTAACCTGACCAATCCTAGTTCAAACAAACGTTGAATAACTAGACCTAAGGATACGAGACCTCCATCTCTTGCCTTCGCAGAGCCCTGCAGATAATATTATACCACAGTAGAGTGCAGACATTCACCGAACAGCAGCGTGCAATACAAAAGTCAATGCCACACTAACAAAACCTAAACTAGCCTAACCTAACGGAACGTAATCAAACTCACCCTATCGGGTTGGGTCACGTTACGTTTGGTTGTGTTACGCCTGGTTATGTGAGGCCAGGGTAGTTTTTACTTTTTTGCTGTGCACTGCTATTCGGTGGTATTCTGCGCCCTACTGTGACTTATTTTTCCCATCTTTGCTCTGGGAATTCCACAAACAGTGGCCGCGGCGCCATAGGATGAGATAGATTACGTTTTGTTAGGTTATGTTTGTTTGGGCTAGGTTGAGGTACCTTTGGCTTTCGTGATATACAATGACATTCTGTGGACGTCAGCGCACTGCTCTCCTTTAATATGCCTTGGTTGGCGACGGGGCAGCTAGCAATATTTGTCTCGGCACGATAGGCATTGTTATTCAACGTTTGGTTAGGTCAGGTTAGGTCTGCTTAGGTCAGGATATCTTTGACCTTTGTGTTGTACATCGCTATTTGGTGGCTTTGTTCGCTGTCCTGTATACTACTAAACACTGCTCGACTCTGGGGAGACCAGAAATAGTGGACATGGCACGATAAATTTTGTTAGGCTACGATTGGTAATGTTAGGATTGGTCATGTGAGGATAGGATAGCTTTGACTTTTATGCTATACACCGCGAATCGAAGCATTTCTACGCTCTGCATTGCTCTGTTGCACCCTGCTCGACTCTCGGGATGCTAGTAATAGCTGTCTCGGCACATTAGGTTGAGTTACGCTCTGTTCGGTGAGGATACGTTAGCTTAGGTTAGGTATGGACTGCTTTGACTTTTGCGGTATAGACTGCTTTTCGGGAGATTCCTGCGCTCTACTGTGCTCTAGTGTGTTCTGCTTGGCTCTGGGGAGTCCAGCAATGGCGGTTTCAGCACGCACGATTGAGCTAGGTTACGCGTAGCTTTGCTAGGTTTCGGATATATTTGGTTAGGGAAGCTTTGACTTTTGTGCTGTGCACTGCTATTCGGTCGATACCTGTGCAATGCATTGCTCTACTAGCATCTGCTTGTCTCTACGGAGGGCAGCAATGATGGTCGCGGCACGTACCATTGGGAAAGATTAACTTTGGTTAGGATATGTTGTTCTAAGTTTGGTATGGATAGCTCTGACTTCTGTGCTATACACTGCTTTTCGGTGGGTTTCGGCGCTCTACTGTGCTCTAGAACATTCCGCTTGGCCGTGGGGAGGCCGGGAGTGTTGGTCGCGGCATGTTGGTCTGAGTAACGTTGCGTTTGGTTATGTTACGTTTGGTTGGGTTAGGATAGGGTAGCTTTCACTTTTGTTCTGCTCACTGTATCCCTATGGACTTCTGCGTCATTCTGAGCCCTGTCGCATTCTTCTTGTCTGTGTGGACGCCAGGAATAGTGCCCTCGGTACGTTGGGTTGTGTTATGTAACGTCTGGCTTGGTAAGGTTCGGTTAGGCTTCTTTAGAAAAGCTGTGACTTCTGTGACTTGCACATCAGTGCGGCGCATTTCTGCGCTCACCTGTCCTCTAGTATATTTTGATTTGCTCTAGGGGCCAGCAATAATGGTCTCGGCACTTTATGTTGGGTTATGTTACGTTTGGTTGTGTTACGTTTGGTTAGGTAAGGAGATGGTAGTCTTTAATTTTCCGCTCTACACTGCTATTGGGCTGATTTCTGCGCTCTACTGTGATCCAATAGTTCCTGCTGCGCTCTGGGAATGCTTTAAATAGTGACCGCGGCGCGTAATGTCGCGTTAGGATACGTCCGGATAGGTTAGGTTTGTTTGGTTTGCATTGGGATATTTTCGAGTTTCGTACCATACACTGCCATTCTATGGACCTCTGCGTTCTGCTCACCTCTAACATGAACCCATTGGCGTTGGGGATGCCAGCAATAGCGGGCTAGACACGTTAGATTGGGATTGGTTACGTTTGGTTTCGTTAAGTTGGGCCAGGTTATGATAGGATATCATTTCTATTCCGCTGTACACTACAGTGCGGCTGATCTGTGGTCTACTGTGCTCTGGTGTACTCTGCTTGGCTCTGAGGAGGCCAGCAATGGTGGTCTCGGCACGCAAAGTTGAGTTATGTTTCGCACGGCTTGGCTAGGTTCGGATAGGTTTGGTCAGCATAGCTTTGTCTGTGTGCTGTGGACTGCTTTCCAGTCGATTTCTGCGAACGGCGTTGCTCTCCTGGCATCTGCCTGCCTCTGAGGAGACCAGCAACAGCGGTTGTGGCAGGTTTGTTTGGGCTATGTTACGCTTGGCTAGGTTAGGTTAAGTTAAGTTTGGTTAATATGGGTTTGACCTTTGTGATATACACTACTATTCGGTGGATTTCTGCGCTCTGCTTTGCTCTAGTTTATTCTGCTTGGCCTTGGGGATGCCAGCGATATAGGTCTCAGCACGATAGTCTGAGTTAGGTTGCGTTTGATTATGTTACGTTTGATTTGTTTAGGACAGTGTGGCTTTACTTTTGTGCTACACAATGCAATTCTGTGGATTTCTGCGCTATACATTACTCTACTATACTCTGTTCGACTATCGGCAGGCCAGCAGTAGTGGTCGCCGCACGTTAGGCTGAGATATATCACGTTTGGTTATGTTAGGTTACGTTGTGTTACGTTTGGATAGCTTTAACTTTATGTTGCTCACTGCTTCCCTATGGACTTCTGCGCCATTCTGAGCGATGTTACAGTCTTCTTGTCTCTGTGGAGCCCAGGAATAGTGCTCTCGACACATTATGTTGTGTTGGCTACGTGTGGTAGAGCTACGATTGGTCGGGTTAGGACGGGATATATTTGACTTTTGTGCTATACACCGCAGTTCGAAGGATTTCTACGCTCCACATTGGTCTGCTGTACTGTGCGCAACTCTGGCGATGCCAGTAATAGTAGTCTCGGCACGTTAGGTTGAATTAGGCTACGATCGGTGTGGTTACGTTACTTTGGGTTAGGTTAGGATTGCTGTGACTTTCATGATATAAACTGCTTTTCGGTGAACCTCTGCGCTCTGGTGTGCTCTATGATGTTCTGCTTGGCTATGGGGAGGCAAGCAAGAGTGGTGTCGGCGCGTTCGGTTATGTTACGTTTGGCTATGTTAGGATGGTGTATCTTCGACTGTTGTGCTATGCACTGCGATTCTATGGGCCTCTGCACTCTGCTCCCCTCTAATCAGTTCTGCTCGGCTCTGACGGGGGCAGCAATAGAGGTCTCGGCACGATAGGAAGGCTAAGGCTACGTTTTCTAACGGTACGTTAGGTTAGGTACGGATAGGATAGCTTTGACTTTTGTGCTCAACACCGCTATACGTTGAATTTCTGCGCTCTACTCTGCTGTAGTATGCTCTGCTTTGGTGTGGGGAGGCCACCAATTGTGGTTTCGTCACGCAAGTTTGAGTCATGTTACTGATGGCTTGG
>NW_016910474.1:0-1030 GCF_001483705.2 Eufriesea mexicana
GGTCGCGTCAGGCTAGGTTGAGTCAAGATACGCATGCTTGTGCTACGTTTGGCTGGGTAGGGTGAGTTACGATTGACCTTTGAGATTTGCAGTGTCATTCGGTGAATTTATGGGCTGTACTGCGCTCTAACATGCTCTGCCTGGCTCTGCGGAGGCCAGTAATTGCATTCTAGGCACGTTAGGATGAGTTGTGCTACGTTTGGTTAGGCTATGCTAGTATGGCTTGGGTCGGGATAGCCACGACCTTCGTGGTATTCACTGCTGCTCGGTGGGTTTCTGCGCTCTACTGTACTCTACTATATTCCAGCCGACACTATGGTGGCCAGAAATAGTGGTCGCGGCACGTTGGGCTTAGTTATGTTACGTTTGGTTATGTTGAGTTCGGTTAGCTTTGGACAGAGCAGCTTTGACATTTCTGCTACGCACAGCGATTCAATAGATCTCTGGGCTCCACTCTCCACTAATATGTGCTCCTTTGGTATGGGGTGGCCAGCAGTAGTGATCGCGCCACCTTCGGTTGAGTTATGTTACGTTCGTTTATGTTACGATTGGTTAGGTTACGAGATGATATCCCCGACTTTTGCATTATACACTGCTGTTCGGTGAATACCTGCACCCAAGTGCGCTCTATTGTGTTCAGCTTTGCTCTATGAAGGGCAGCGATTCTGCTGTCGTCACGTTTCCTTCAATTAGCCTTCGTTCGGTAAGGTTAGGTTAGGCCGGGTTAGGTCAGGATATCTATGACTTTCATGCTTTACACTGCAATGCGGTCGATTTCTACGCTTTACTGTTCTCTAGTATTTTCTGCTTGCCTCTGCGGAGGCCACACATAGAGTGGTCAGCACGTTAGGTTGAGGTTCGTTACGTTTGTATACGTTAGGTTTGCATATGACTGGAGAGGATAGATATAACTTTTGTGCTGTATACTCTTGACTACTGTGCTCTAATATACTCTGCTTGACTCTATGGAGGCCATTAATGGTGGACTCGGCACGTTAGGTAGAGTTAGTCTACGTTTGGTTACGTTATG
>NW_016910475.1:0-674 GCF_001483705.2 Eufriesea mexicana
AAGCCGGCTATGGTGACCGTGGCAAGTTGGGTTCATTTAGATTACGTTTTGTTAGCCTAGGATGTGTTGCGTATGATTAGGATAACTTTGACTTTTTTGCTATACACTGCATTTCGGTGGACTTCAGCGCTATACTGTGCTCTAGTATGCTCTGCCTGGCTCTAGGGAGGACAGCATATAGGGTTCTCGGCACTTTATGATGTGTTCTGTTACTTTCGGTTATGTTAGGATTACTTGTGTTAGGCTAGGGAGGCTTTGACTTTTGTCCTATACACTGCCTTTCGATGGATTGCTACGCTCTGCATTGCTCTACCATTCTCTGATCGACTCTTTGGAAGCCATCAATAGTAGCCGTGGCAAGTTGTTTTGAATTAGGTTGCGTTTGGTTACGTTACGTTTCATCTGGTTAGGACAGGATAGCTTTGACTCTTATGCTTTGCAGTGCGATTCTTTGGAAAGCGCTCTTCTCTCCTCTGACACGTACTGCTTGGCTGTTGGGAGGCCAACAATAGTGGTCGCTGCACGTTGTGTTTAGTTAGGCTGCGTTCTGTAAGGTTATGCTGGTTCCGGTTACGTTTGGACAGCTTTGAGTTTTCGGCTATACATTGTGGTTCTGTAGATTTCGGCGCTCCACTCACGTCTAATGTGTTCTGCGCGGCCATGTGGTGGCCTGC
>NW_016910476.1:0-253 GCF_001483705.2 Eufriesea mexicana
ATCTGTCGTAGCTTGGAGAATAGGTAACCTAACGTCATCAACCAATGGCAAGTACAGCCATCCACTTGCCCGAGAATTGGTCTATTCAAAATCTATAACCTGTTATCGCTTGGTCAATAGATCGCATAACGCCTTCAATCCAATGGCAAGTACAGACATCTACTTGCCAGAAAATAGGCCTATCCAAATCTATAATCTGTTATAGCTTGGTGAATAGGTCGCCTAACGTCTTCAACCAATGGCAAGTACAGCC
>NW_016910477.1:0-732 GCF_001483705.2 Eufriesea mexicana
CGTGGTGAGCCAACTCTCTTGCATATATAAGGAGGAAAAATTCCATTGGCGTGCTATAGCCATCGCTATGCTATAGAATCAGGCTGGAAAATTCAATTTTATTGACATTTTCTACTGATATCGTTATGAGCTGACTTTCGTGCATAAATAAGGAGGAAATATCCTATTGACGTGCTGTAGTCATTGCATTGCTGCAGGATCTGCGTGGAAAATTCAATTTTATTGACATTTTCGACATATATCGTGGTGAGCTAACTCCCAGGTATACGTAAGCAGGATGAATTCTATTGGTCTACAATAGCTATTGCAATGCTGTAGAATCTGGCTGGAATATTCAATTTTATTTACATTTTCGACTAATATCGTGGTGAGCTGATTTTCTTGCATAAATAAGGAGGAGAGATTCTATTGGCGTGCTATAGCCATTGCAATGCTGTAGAATCTGGTTATCTGCCTCTAAAATTCAATTTTATATACATTTTCGACTAATATCGTTGTGAGCTAATCTTCTTGCATAAATAAGGAGGAGAGATTCTATTGGCGTGCTATAGCCATTGCAATGCTATCGAATCTGCCTGGCAAATTCAATTTTATTGACAATTTCGACTAATATCGTGATGAGCTTACTCCCTTGTATACGAATGGGGGAAGAATTCCAGTAGCCTACTCTAGCCATTGCAATGATATAGAATCTGGCTGGAAAATTCAATTTTAATGACATTTTCGACTAAT
>NW_016910478.1:0-490 GCF_001483705.2 Eufriesea mexicana
AGAAAGGTTTTTCACCACGATATTAGTAGAAAATGGCAATAAAAATGTATTTTCCAGCCAGATCCTATAGCATTGCAACGGCTATAGCACGCCTGTAGAATCTTTCCCACTTGCATATGCAAGAAAGTTAGGTCACCACGATATGAGTCGAAAATGTCAATCAGATTGAATTTTCCAAAATTTTCCAGCCAGATTTCGTAGCATTACTACGGCTATAGAATGCCGATTGAATATTTCAATCTTATTTACGCAAGAAAGCTTTTTCACCACGATATTGGTAGAAAATGGCAATAAAAATGTATTTTCCAGCCAGATTCTATAGCATTGCAACGGCTATAGCACGCCGCTTGAATCCTTCTTCCTTATTTATGCAAGAAAGTTAGCTCACCACAATACTAGCCGAAAATGTGTATAAAATTGAATTTTTGATCCAGATTCCATAGGATTGCAATGACTATAGTACGCCAGTAGGGTCTTTCCGCCTTGTATA
>NW_016910479.1:0-960 GCF_001483705.2 Eufriesea mexicana
TTTCGACTAATATCGTGGTGAGCTCACTTTCTTGCATAAATAAGGAGGAAAGATTCTATTGGCTGGCTATAGCCATTACATTGCTGTACAATCTGGCTGGAAAATTCAATTTTATAGACATTTTCGAATAATATCCTGGGGAGTTTTCTTTCTTGCATAAATATTGAGGAAAGATTTTATAAGCGCGCTGTAGCCATTGCAATGCTATAGAATTTGGCTGGAAAGGCCAATTTTATTGTCATTTTCGACTAATATCATGGTAAGCTAACTTTCTTGCATAAATAAGGAGCAAAGATTCTATTGGAGTGCTATAGCCATTACATTGCAGTAGAATCTGTCTGGAAAATTCAATTTTATGACATTGTCGAACAATATCGTGGGGAGTTATCTTTCTTGCATAAATATTGAGGAGAGATTCTATTGGCGTGCTATAGCCATTGCAATGCTATAGAATTTGGATGGAAAGTTCAATTTTATTGACATTTTCGACTAATATCGTGGTGAGCGAAATTGCTTGCAGAAATAAGTAGGAAATATTGCATTGGCGTGCTATAGCCAGTCCAATGCTGTAGGATGAGGCTGGAAAATTCAATTTTATTGACTTTTTCGACTAATATCGTGTTGAGCTTACTTTGTTGCATAAATAAGGACGAAAGATACTATTGGCGTGCTCTAGGCATTGCAATGCTGTAGAATTTGACTGCAAAACTCAATTTTATTGACATTTTCGTCTAATATCGTTATGAGCCAGCTTTCTTGCATAAATAAGGAGGAAAGATACTATTGGCGTGCTCTAGGCATTGCAATGCTGTAGAATTTGACTGCAAAACTCAATTTTATTGACATTTTCGACTGATATCGTGGTGAGCTATCTTTCTTCCACAAATAAGTAGTAAGGATTTTATTGGAGTGCTATAGGCATTTCAATGGTATAGAGTCTGGCTGGAAAATTCAATTTTA
>NW_016910479.1:1078-1380 GCF_001483705.2 Eufriesea mexicana
CCAATTTTCTTGAAATTTTCGACTAATATCGTGGAGAGCTAACTTTCTTGCATAAATAAGGAGGAGAGATTCTATTGGCGTGCTATAACCGTAGCAATGCTATAGAATCAGGGTGGAAAATTCAATTTTATTGATATTATCGTCAAATATCGTGTCGAGCTAAATACCTTGCACAAAAAAGTAGGAAAGATACTATTGGCGTGCAATAGCCATTGCAATGCTGCAGAATCAGGCTGGAGAATTCAATTTTATTGACATTTTCGACTAATATCGTGTTGAGCTAACTTTCTTGCATATATAAG
>NW_016910480.1:0-1189 GCF_001483705.2 Eufriesea mexicana
CGATGGATGTATGGATGGATGTACGTATCGATCGATGGATGTGTGGATGGGATGATGTATGGAAGGATGGACGTATGGAAGGATAGATGTGTGTCTGTATGGGTGTGCGGGTTGACGAATGGATGGTTGGATGAACTGATGATTGGGTGTAGGGATGGGCGGACGAACGGAGGCATGGATGGATGGATGTGCGTATGGATGTATGGATGGATGGATGGTTGTATGGTTGGTCAGATGTATGGATGTATGGATGTGTGGATGTATGGATGTATGGATGGATGTATGTATGGGTGGACGGATGTATGGAAGTATGGATTTATGGGTGTATGTACGCGTGTATGTATTCATGTATGTATGGATGTATGGATGGGTGGATTGAATGGTGGATGGATGTATGTATGAATGGATGAATGAATGTATGAATCGATGGATGTATATTTGTATGGATGTATGGATCGATGGATCTATGGATGGATGGAGGTATGGGTGGATAGATTTATGGACAGACTTATGGATGTATGAATGTATGTATGTATGGATGGATGGCTGTATGGATGGATGAATGTGTGATTGTATTGTGGTATGGATGGATTGATGTACGGTTGTATGGATGTATGTATGTATATATGTACGGATGTACGGATGGATGGATGTACGTTTGGATGGATTTATGAATCAGTGGAAGGATCGATGGATCTATGGATGCGTGTATGGTAGGGTGAATGTATGGCTGTATGCATGGATGGATGAATGTATGTATGTATGGATGTATGTACGGATGTATCTATGGATGTATATATGGATGGGGGTATGGGTGTATGTATGGATGTATGTATGGATGTATCTGTAGATGTATGTATGGAAGTATGTATAAATGAATGTATGATTGTACGTATGGATCCATGCATTGATGTATGTATGGACGTATAGAAGGATGGATGGATATGTGGATGGATGTATGGATGGATGGATGTATGGATCGATGTATGTATGAATGGATGGAGGTATGGATGGATGGAAGAATGTATGGGTGTATGTATGAATGAATGTATGGATGTAGTTAATGATGTGTGTATGGATGAATGTATGGATGTATGGATGTATTTAAGCATGGATGTATGGATGACGGGCTGTATGTATGGGTGGATCAATGGAAGGATTCAGGTATGGATCGACGGATTTACGTATG
>NW_016910481.1:0-582 GCF_001483705.2 Eufriesea mexicana
AATATTTTCCGCTTTGGCCTGTGGATGCCATCAATAGTAGTTTCGGCACGTTGAGTTTTGTTAGTTTACGTTTGGTTAGGTTAGGTTTGGCTACGCTCGGTCAGGTTGACTCAGACTTTCGTGATATACTCCGCTTTTCGGAGTATTTCTGCGATATACTCTACTCTACTGTATTATGCTTTGCCATGGAAGTGCTCGCGATATTGGTCGCGGCACGTTATGTTGAGTTAGGCTACATTTGACTGGATTATGCTAGGAAAAGTTTGGACAGGGTGGCTTCGACATTCCTGCTATAGAGCATTATCCCGTGGGATCCTGTGGTCTACTGCTACGCGCTATTGTGCTATTCACTGCAATTCTGTGGATTTCTGTGCACTACTGTGCTCTACTACATTCTGCTTGGCTATTGGGAGGCCAGAAGCAGTGGTCGCGTCACGTTATGTAGTTATGTTGTATTGGGCTGCGTTCGTTTAGGTTAGATTAGGCCATGTTTGGTTAGGATATCTACGGCTTTTGTGATATATACCGCAATGCGGTTGGTTTCTGCCCTCTACTGTGCTCTATTATAATCTGCTTATCTCT
>NW_016910482.1:0-832 GCF_001483705.2 Eufriesea mexicana
CGGCTGTACTTGCCATTGGATTGCAGGCGTTTGGCGATCTATTCACCAAGCTATAACGGGTTAATGATTTTGAATAGTCCTATTCTCTGGCAAGTAGATGGCTGTACTTGCCATCGGTTTAAAGGCGTTGGGCGATCTATTCTCCATTCTATGACAGGTTATAGATTTTGAATTGACCTATTCTCTGAAAAGTAGATGGCTGTACTTGCCATTGGAATGATTTGCCATTACATACAAGGCGTTAGGCGATCTATTCACCAAGCGATAACAGGTTATATATTTTGAATAGACCTATTCTCTGCCAAGTATATGGCTGTACTTGCCATCGGTTTAAAGACGTTGGGCGATCAATTCTCCATTCTATAACAGGTTATAGATTTTGAATTGACCTATTCTCTGAAAAGTAGATGGCTGTACTAACAGGCGATCTAATCACCAAGCTATGGAAGCTTATAGCTTGGTGAATAGACTTATTCTCTGGCAAGTAGACGGCTGTACTTGCCATTGGATTGAAGGCGTTTGGCTATTTATTCACCAATCTATAACAGGTAATAGATTTTGAATAGACCAATTCTCTGGCAAGTAGATGGCTGTACTTGCCATTGGATTGAAGGCGTTTGGCTATTTATTCACCAATCTATAACAGGTAATAGATTTTGAATAGACCAATTTTCTGGAATGTATATGGCTGTACTTGCCATTGGTTGAAGACGTTAGGCCATCTATTCTCCAAGCTACAACAGATTATAGATCTTGAATAGTCCAATTAACTGGCAAGTAGATGGCTGCACTTGCCATTGGATTGAAGGCGTTATGCGATCTATTCACCAAG
>NW_016910483.1:0-309 GCF_001483705.2 Eufriesea mexicana
CAAACGTAGCCTAATGCAACCTGACCTGCCACGACCACTATTGCTCGCCTCCCGAGAGTCGATAAGAGTATAGCACAGCAATTTACGCAGAAATCCGCTGAATAGCAGTTAATAACGCAGAAGTTAAAGAAATCCTAACAGAGCCTTCCAAGCCTAACCCATCGGAACGTAACCATAATGAACCAAACGTGGTGAGGCCAATATTGCTGGCCCCCCAGGACCAAGCTGAGAATAATAGAGCACAGTACAGGGAAGATATCCACCGAATAGCAGAGTTTAGCACAAAAGTCTAAGCTACCATTTTTTTTC
>NW_016910483.1:2509-5396 GCF_001483705.2 Eufriesea mexicana
CCGCGCGTCGTCGGCGCCGCGCCCGGGTGTACTGGCACCGGGCGAGCACGCAGAGCTCCCGGAGCTGCACGATTTCGGCCGACCACCAGTGCACTGCATCCCGCGAAGGTGGCTCCTTCTCCCGCAGACCGGCGATCTCCGCCATCAGCACGCGGACTCTCTCCGCCATCGTGTCCTGGGTACGGCCGGCTGTTACTTGGAGACTCATCTCCCAGCCGGTCGTGTCCACCACCCTGGCGTACATAGGGTGTCGCGAACGTATGGGCCGTGCAGGTTTTTACTCTTGTCTGCCATCGTTTCTATCCTCACGCAATTCTCGGATATAACGGCAGAGAGTTCCACAACGGGCAGCGGACGGTGCGCAATGGCGAGTTTCTCCCGTGTGTGGAGGGTCTCCTTCGCCCGGCTTATGCTCGTGGGTTTCGGGGCGCGTTCAATATCCTCCAAACCTTCGAATGGGTCATACTCCCCCAACTACGACCTCCGCGAGCGCTTCGCCGTCTTCGCGGGTGACTCTCACGAAGACGACGTTTCGCCGTGGCCCGTGACGCTGACGGCACCAGCGAAGCAGAAGCGCTCCCCCTCGAGGTCCGCCGGCAGTGCCTTACGCAATGTGGTGCTACGAGTCGCGCGCCTCGTAGCACATACAGCAAATTCCACTGGAGCCGCGTCGACACCACCAGCTATAACCGTACCTTTCCTCCTTGGTAAATTGTCAGGCTTGCCCGGGATGGTTGTCACTGCACGGGTTGCGAGCCCTTGCTCCGCCGCTTGCACTGTGCCGTGACCCTCGGCCCAGGTATCCCTCGCTGGGCAGGCGCGCGGCTCCGAGTCGGACAATGGGCACCGTCCCTCGCCTACCTGCGCCGTAGCGGCGTCCACAACTTCGTAGAGACCAGGAAAAGAGAAAAAAAGCTTTCAAACAAATTCAATTTTTACCGGCACCACGACAAACTCCGCTACGCGAGTCCCCTGTCACGTGCACCCACGCTCTACACGCACAGAAGGTCACTAACACACGCGTCAGAAGACGCACTTTTCCGCAGAAAATACCTCCCAATCGTAGGAGCGCCGTGGGCACGACCGTCTCGCACGACATTCAGCGCGGCTCGGATCCAGTCTGAGCTACCCTGTCCTAACACAACCAAACTTAATATAAACAGACGCAACGTATCCCAGCCTACCGTGCAGGCACAACAGCTCCTGGCCTCCCAAGTGCGAAGCAGAACATATAAGAGCACAGTAGGACACAAAAATGAACCGCATAGCAGTGTATAGCGCAATATTCATAGCTGTCGTGACCTAAACTGACCAAACGTGACGAAACCAAACGTATCCTAACTGATCCTGTCGTGCCGAGGCCACTACTGCTGCAGTCCCCCGAGACAGGTAGAACATATTAGAGGAGAGCGGAGCTCAGGGGTCCATACAATCGCAGTGCATAGCGCAATAGTCGATGTTCCCCTATCCCAACATAACCATACGTAACATAACCAAAAGCAGCTACTCTCAACCAAACGTGCCGAGACCACAGTTACTAGCCTCCCAGAGACTAGCAGAATATAATTGAGCACAGTAGAACGCGGCTAACCCACCGCATTGCAGTTTACAGCGCAAAAGTGGAAGATACCCTAACACAACATGTCCTAACCTACCCTAACCGAACGTAGACTAACTCAATATAAAGTGCCGTGAGTAGCATTGCTGGCCTTCCCAGACTCAGGCTGAGTATATTAGAGCAATGTGGAGAGTGGCGGTGTATAGGGTGAAAGTCAAAGCTATCCCACTCTAACTTAGCCAAACGAAACATAACCATACGTAGTCTAATTCAACATAACGTGACGAGACCGCCATTATTTGCCTCCCCAGAGCCAAGTAGAATATGCCAGAATACAGAAGAGCGCAGTAATCCACCGAACTGCAGTGTTCACCACGTAAGTCAAAGATATCCATACCTAGCCCATATTAGCATAACCAAACCAAACGTAGCATAACAAAACATATCGCGCCGAGACCACTATTACTAGCCCTCAATAGACGAGTAGAGTAGAGTAGAGCAACGTAGAGCGCAGAAATCCACCGGATAGATTTATACAGCACAAAAGTCAGTGCTATCATATCCTACACTCTCCAAACGTAGCATATGCAGACGCTAACTTATCGCAACATTTCGCGCCACGACCACAATCGCCTGCCACCCCACGGTCGGAGAGATTATGGTAGAGCACAGTAGAGCGCAGAAATCCACCGAAAAGCAGTGTACACCACGAAAGTTGGAGCTATCTAAACCTAACGCAAACTAACATAACCCAACCGAACGAAGCATTGCTCAACCTACCATGCCGGGACCACCATTACTGGCCTCCCCTGAGTCGAGCAGAGTATAGTAGAGCTATATAGATCATAAAAATCTACCGAATGCCAGTGCAGAGCACACAAGTCAAGTCTACCCAATAGTAACTCATCCAAACGAAATATAGGTGAAAGTAACATAACCTTACCAAACGCGCCGAGACCACTATCGTTGGTCTCCCCAGAGTCACGCAGAGGATATTACAGCACAGTAGAGCGTCGAAATCAAACCCATTGCATTGTGTAGCGCGAAAGTCAAAGCTGTTCTGTGCTAACGACGTCAAACCTAACGAAACAAAGCGTAACCATACGCAGCCTAACGTGCCGAGACCACTATAGCTGCCCTCATCAGAGCCAAGTAGAACATATCAGAGGGGAGTAGAGCGCAGAAATCAATAGAATGGCAGTGCATAGCACAATATTCGGAACTACCATATCCTAACATAGCCATAAGTATATCATAACCGAGTGAAGCTTAACTCAACCTAACGTGCCGTGACCACTATTGCTTGCATACCCATAAACAAGCAGAATA
>NW_016910484.1:0-579 GCF_001483705.2 Eufriesea mexicana
AATATTTCCTCCTTATTTATGCAAGAAAGTTAGCTCACCACGATACTGGGAGAGAATGTTAATGAAATTGGTTTTTCCAGCCAGATTCTGTATCATTGCAATGGCTATAGGACCCCAATAGAATCTTTCGTCCTTATTTACGTAAGCAAGTTAGCTCACCCAGATATTAGTCGAAAATGTGAATAAAATTTAATTTTCCAGCCAGATTATATGTCACTGCAATGGATAAAGCACGCCAATAGAATCGTTCCTCCTTATTTATATAAGAAAGCAAGCTCACCCCGATATTAGTCGAACTTGCAATGTAATTATCTTTTCTAGCCAGATTTTGTTGAAGTGCAGCGGCTATAGCACGCCAATGGAATTTTTCCACCTTATTTACGCTAGAAAGTTAGCTCTCCACGACAATAGTCGTATTTGTGAATAAAATTGAAATTTCCAGACATATTCTATAGCATTGCAATGGCTATAGCAAAGCACGCCCATAGATTTCATCCTCCTTATTTATGCAAGAAGGATAGCTCACCACGATATTATTCGAAAATGTCAATAAAATTGAGTTTTCCAGCCATATTCTAT